>NW_027064928.1:0-23849 GCF_032884065.1 Artemia franciscana
TTTACCATTTGCAATCATAAAATAGTCTAATATCTTCATTTTTTCAACATATGTAGCTATTACCCTCGAAAACTAAAACTTTTGACATAGAAAAAGAGCCTTTAATCACATTTTTTACCATGTGCAATCATAAAATAGTCTAATATCTTCATTTTTCCAACATACGTAGCCATTACCCTCGAAAACTAAAACTTTTGCCATAGGAAAAGAGCCTTTAAGCACATTTTTTACCATGTGCAATCATAAAATAGTCTAATATCTTCATTTTTCCAACATACGTAGCTATTACCCTCGAAAACTAAAACTTTTGACATAGGAAAAGAGCCTTTAAGCACTTTCTTTACCATGTGCAATCATAAAATAGTCTAATATCTTCATTTTTCCAACATACGTAGCTATTACCCTCGAAAACTAAAACTTTTGACATAGGAAAAGAGCCTTTAATCACATTCTTTACCATTTGCAATCATAAAATAGTCTAATATCTTCATTTTTCCAACATACGTAGCTATTACCCTCGAAAACTAAAACTTTTGACATAGGAAAAGAGCCTTTAATCACATTCTTTACCATTTGCAATCCTAAAATAGTCTAATATCTTCATTTTTCCAACATACGTAGCTATTACCCTCGAAAACTAAAACTTTTGCCATAGGAAAAGAGCCTTTAAGTACATTCTTTACCATGTGCAATCATAAAATAGTCTAATATCTTCATTTTTCCAACATACGTAGGTATTACCCTCGAAAATTAAACTTTTGACATAGGAAAAGAGCCTTTAATCACATTCTTTACCATGTGCAATCATAAAATAGTGTAATATCTTCATTTTTCCAACATACGTAGCTATTACCCTTGAAAACGAAAACTTTTGAAATAGGAAAAGAGCCTTTAATCACTTTCTTTACCATTTGCAATCATAAAAAAGTCTAATATCTTCATTTTTTCAACATACGTAGCTATTACCCTCGAAAACTAAAACTTTTGACATAGAAAAAGAGCCTTTAATCACATTTTTTACCATGTGCAATCATAAAATAGTCTAATATCTTCATTTTTCCAACATACGTAGCTATTACCCTCGAAAACTAAAACTTTTGCCATAGGAAAAGAGCCTTTAAGCACATTTTTTACCATGTGCAATCATAAAATAGTCTAATATCTTCATTTTTCCAACATACGTAGCTATTACCCTCGAAAACTAAAACTTTTGACATAGGAAAAGAGCCTTTAAGCACTTTCTTTACCATGTGTAATCATAAAATAGTCTAATATCTTCATTTTTCCAACATACGTAGCTATTACCCTCGAAAACTAAAACTTTTGACATAGGAAAAGACCCTTTAATCACATTCTTTACCATGTGCAATTATAAAATAGTCTAATATCTTCATTTTTTCAACATACGTAGCTATTACCCTCGAAAACTAAAACTTTTGACATAGGAAAAGAGCCTTTAATCACATTCTTTACCGTGTGCAATCATAAAATAGTGTAATATCTTCATTTTTCCAACATACGTAGCTATTACCCTCGATAACGAAAACTTTTGAAATAGGAAAAGAGCCTTTAATCACTTTCTTTACCATTTGCAATCATAAAATAGTCTAATATCTTCATTTTTTCAACATACGTAGCTATTACCCTCGAAAACTAAAACTTTTGACATAGGAAAAGAGCCTTTAATCACATTCTTTACCATGTGCAATCATAAAATAGTGTAATATCTTCATTTTTCCAACATACGTAGCTATTACCCTCGAAAACGAAAACTTTTGAAATAGGAAAAGAGCCTTTAATCACTTTCTTTACCATTTGCAATCATAAAATAGTCTAATATCTTCATTTTTTCAACATACGTAGCTATTACCCTCGAAAACTAAAACTTTTGACATAGAAAAAGAGCCTTTAATCACATTTTTTACCATGTGCAATCATAAAATAGTCTAATATCTTCATTTTTCCAACATACGTAGCTATTACCCTCGAAAACTAAAACTTTTGCCATAGGAAAAGAGCCTTTAAGCACATTTTTTACCATGTGCAATCATAAAATAGTCTAATATCTTCATTTTTCCAACATAAGTAGCTATTACCCTCGAAAACTAAAACTTTTGACATAGGAAAAGAGCCTTTAAGCACTTTCTTTACCATGTGCAATCATAAAATAGTCTAATATCTTCATTTTTCCAACATACGTAGCTATTACCCTCGAAAACTAAAACTTTTGACATAGGAAAAGAGCCTTTAATCACATTCTTTACCATTTGCAATCATAAAATAGTCTAATATCTTCATTTTTCCAACATACGTAGCTATTACCCTCGAAAACTAAAACTTTTGACATAGGAAAAGAGCCTTTAATCACATTCTTTACCATTTGCAATCATAAAATAGTCTAATATCTTCATTTTTTCAACATACGTAGCTATTACCCTCGAAAACTAAAACTTTTAACATAGGAAAAGAGCCTTTAATCACATTCTTTACCATGTGCAATCCTAAAATAGTCTAATATCTTCATTTTTCCAACATACGTAGCTATTACCCTCGAAAACTAAAACTTTTGCCATAGGAAAAGAGCCTTTAAGTACATTCTTTACCATGTGCAATCATAAAATAGTCTAATATCTTCATTTTTCCAACATACGTAGCTATTACCCTCGAAAACTAAAACTTTTGACACAGGAAAAGAGCCTTTAATCACATTCTTTACCATGTGCAATCATAAAATAGTGTAATATCTTCATTTTTTCCAACATACGTAGCTATTACCCTTGAAAACGAAAACTTTTGAAATAGGAAAAGAGCCTTTAATCACTTTCTTTACCATTTGCAATCATAAAAAAGTCTAATATCTTCATTTTTTCAACATACGTAGCTATTACCCTCGAAAACTAAAACTTTTGACATAGAAAAAGAGACTTTAATCACATTTTTTACCATGTGCAATCATAAAATATTCTAATATCTTCATTTTTCCAACATACGTAGCTATTACCCTCGAAAACTAAAACTTTTGCCATAGGAAAAGAGCCTTTAAGCACATTTTTTACCATGTGCAATCATAAAATAGTCTAATATCTTCATTTTTCCAACATACGTAGCTATTACCCTCGAAAACTAAAACTTTTGACACAGGAAAAGAGCCTTTAATCACATTCTGTACCATGTGCAATCATAAAATAGTCTAATATCTTCATTTTTTCAACATACGTAGCTATTACCCTCGAAAACTAAAACTTTTGAAATAGGAAAAGAGCCTTTAAGCACTTTCTTTACCATATGCAATCATAAAATAGTCTAATATCTTCATTTTTTCAACATACGTAGCTATTACCCTCGAAAACTAAAACTTTTGACATAGGAAAAGAGCCTTTAATCACATTCGTTACCATTTGCAATTATAAAATAGTCTAATATCTTCATTTTTTCAACATACGTAGCTATTACCCTCGAAAACTAAAACTTTTGACATAGGAAAAGAGCCTTTAATCACATTCGTTACCATTTGCAATTATAAAATAGTCTAATATCTTCATTTTTTCAACATACGTAGCTATTACCCTCGAAAACTAAAAATTTTGACATAGGAAAAGAGCCTTTAATCACATTCTTTACCATTTGCAATCATAAAATAGTCTAATATCTTCATTTTTTCAACATACGTAGCTATTACCCTCGAAAACTAAAACTTTTGACATAGGAAAAGAGCCTTTAAGCACTTTCTTTACCATGTGCAATCATAAAATAGTCTAATATCTTCATTTTTCCAACATACGTAGCTATTACCCTCGAAAACTAAAACTTTTGACATAGGAAAAGAGCCTTTAATCACATTCTTTACCATTTGCAATCATAAAATAGTCTAATATCTTCATTTTTCAACATACGTAGCTATTACCCTCGAAAACTAAAACTTTTGACATAGGAAAAGAGCCTTTAATCACATTCTTTACCATTTGCAATCATAAAATAGTCTAATATCTTCATTTTTTCAACATACGTAGCTATTACCCTCGAAAACTAAAACTTTTGACATAGGAAAAGAGCCTTTAATCACATTCTTTACCATTTGCAATCATAAAATAGTCTAATATCTTCATTTTTTCAACATACGTAGCTATTACCCTCGAAAACTAAAACTTTTGACATAGGAAAAGAGCCTTTAAGCACATTCTTTACCATGTGCAATCATAAAATAGTCTAATATCTTCATTTTTCCAACATACGTAGCTATTACCCTCGAAAACTAAAACTTTTGAAATAGGAAAAGAGCCTTTAATCACATTCTTTACCATTTGCAATCATAAAATAGTCTAATATCTTCATTTTTTCAACATACGTAGCTATTACCCTCGAAAACTAAAACTTTTGACATAGGAAAAGAGCCTTTAATCACATTCTTTACCATTTGCAATCATAAAATAGTCTAATATCTTCATTTTTTCAACATACGTAGCTATTACCCTCGAAAACTAAAACTTTTGACATAGGAAAAGAGCCTTTAATCACATTCTTACCATTTGCAATCATAAAATAGTCTAATATCTTCATTTTTCAACATACGTAGCTATTACCCTCGAAAACTAAAACTTTTGAAATAGGAAAAGAGCCTTTAAGCACATTTCTTTACCATGTGCAATCATAAAATAGTCTAATATCTTCATTTTTCCAACATACGTAGCTATTACCCTCGAAAACTAAAACTTTTGACATAGGAAAAGAGCCTTTAATCACATTCTTTACCATGTGCAATCATAAAATAGTCTAATATCTTCATTTTTTCAACATACGTAGCTATTACCCTCGAAAACTAAAACTTTTGACATAGGAAAAGAGCCTTTAATCACATTCTTTACCATGTGCAATCATAAAATAGTCTAATATCTTCATTTTTCAACATACGTAGCTATTACCCTCGAAAACTAAAACTTTTGAAATAGGAAAAGAGCCTTTAATCACATTCTTTACCATTTGCAATCATAAAATAGTCTAATATCTTCATTTTTTCAACATACGTAGCTATTACCCTCGAAAACTAAAACTTTTGAAAAGGAAAAGAGCCTTTAAGCACTTTCTTTACCATTTGCAATCATAAAATAGTCTAATATCTTCATTTTTCCAACATACGTAGCTATTACCTCGAAAACTAAAACTTTTGACATAGGAAAAGAGCCTTTAATCACATTCTTTACCATTTGCAATCATAAAATAGTCTAATATCTTCATTTTTTCAACATACGTAGCTATTACCCTCGAAAACTAAAACTTTTGAAATAGGAAAAGAGCCTTTAAGCACTTTCTTTACCATGTGCAATCATAAAATAGTCTAATATCTTCATTTTTCCAACATACGTAGCTATTACCCTCGAAAACTAAAACTTTTGCCATAGGAAAAGAGCCTTTAATCACATTCTTTACCATTTGCAATCATAAAATAGTCTAATATCTTCATTTTTTCAACATACGTAGCTATTACCCTCGAAAACTAAAACTTTTGACATAGGAAAAGAGCCTTTAAGCAATTTCTTTACCATGTGCAATCATAAAATAGTCTAATATCTTCATTTTTCCAACATACGTAGCTATTACCCTCGAAAACTAAAACTTTTGACATAGGAAAAGAGCCTTTAATCACATTCTTTACCATTTGCAATCATAAAATAGTCTAATATCTTCATTTTTTCAACATACGTAGCTATTACCCTCGAAAACTAAAACTTTTGAAATAGGAAAAGAGCCTTTAAGCACTTTCTTTACCATTTGCAATCATAAAATAGTCTAATATCTTCATTTTTTCAACATACGTAGCTATTACCCTCGAAAACTAAAACTTTTGACATAGAAAAAGAGCCTTTAATCACATTCTTTACCATGCGCAATCATAAAATAGTCTAATATCTTCATTTTTTCCAACATACGTAGCTATTACCCTCGAAAACTAAAACTTTTGACATAGGAAAAGAGCCTTTAATCACATTCTTTACCATGTGCAATCATAAAATAGTCTAATATCTTCATTTTTCCAACATACGTAGCTATTACCCTCGAAAACTAAAACTTTTGAAATAGGAAAAGAGCCTTTAAGCACATTCTTTACCATTTGCAATCATAAAATAGTCTAATATCTTCATTTTTTCAACATACGTAGCTATTACCCTCGAAAACTAAAACTTTTGACATAGGAAAAGAGCCTTTAATCACATTCTTTACCATTTGCAATCATAAAATAGTCTAATATCTTCATTTTTTCAACATACAGCTATTACCCTCGAAAACTAAAACTTTTGACATAGGAAAAGAGCCTTTAATCACATTCTTTACCATTTGCAATCATAAAATAGTCTAATATCTTCATTTTTTCAACATACGTAGCTATTACCCTCGAAAACTAAAACTTTTGACATAGGAAAAGAGCCTTTAATCACATTCTTTACCATTTGCAATTATAAAATAGTCTAATATCTTCATTTTTTCAACATACGTAGCTATTACCCTCGAAAACTAAAACTTTTGACATAGGAAAAGAGCCTTTAATCACATTCTTTACCATGTGCAATCATAAAATAGTCTAATATCTTCATTTTTCTAACATACGTAGCTATTACCCTCGAAAACTAAAACTTTTGAAATAGGAAAAGAGCCTTTAATCACATTCGTTACCATTTGCAATTATAAAATAGTCTAAAATCTTCATTTTTTCAACATACGTAGCTATTACCCACGAAAACTAAAACTTTTGAAATAGGAAAAGAGCCTTTAAGCACTTTCTTTACCATTTGCAATCATAAAATAGTCTAATATCTTCATTTTTTCAACATACGTAGCTATTACCCTCGAAAACTAAAACTTTTGACATAGGAAAAGAGCCTTTAAGCACTTTCTTTACCATGTGCAATCATAAAATAGTCTAATATCTTCATTTTTTCAACATACGTAGCTATTACCCTCGAAAACTAAAACTTTTGACATAGGAAAAGAGCCTTTTGTCACATTTTTTACCATGTGCAATCATAAAATAGTCTAATATTTTCATTTTTCCAACATACGTAGCTATTACCCTCGAAAACTAAAACTTTTGCCATAGGAAAAGAGCCTTTAAGCACATTTTTTACCATGTGCAATCATAAAATAGTCTAACATCTTCATTTTTCCAACATACGTAGCTATTACCATAGCTACGTATGACATAACTTTTGACATAGGAAACAAAACTTTTGACATAGGAAAAGAGCCTTTAATCACATTTTTTACCATGTGCAATCATAAAATAGTCTAATATTTTCATTTTCCAACATACGTAGCTATTACCCTCGAAAACTAAAACTTTTGCCATAGGAAAAGAGCCTTTAAGCACATTTTTTACCATGTGCAATCATAAAATAGTCTAATATCTTCATTTTTCCAACATACGTAGCTATTACCCTCGAAAACTAAAATTTTGAAATAGGAAAAGAGCCTTTAATCACATTCTTTACCATTTGCAATCATAAAATAGTCTAATATATTCATTTTTTCAACATACGTAGCTATTACCCTCGAAAACTAAAACTTTTGACATAGGAAAAGAGCCTTTAATCACATTCTTTACCATTTGCAATCATAAAATAGTCTAATATCTTCATTTTTTCAACATACGTAGCTATTACCCTCGAAACTAAAACTTTTGACATAGGAAAAGAGCCTTTAATCACATTCTTTACCATTTGCAATCATAAAATAATCTAATATCTTCATTTTTTCAACATACGTAGCTATTACCCTCGAAAACTAAAACTTTTGAAATAGGAAAAGAGCCTTTAAGCACTTTCTTTACCATGTGCAATCATAAAATAGTCTAATATCTTCATTATTCCAACATACGTAGCTATTACCCTCGAAAACTAAAACTTTTGCCATAGGAAAAGAGCCTTTAAGCACATTCTTTACCATTTGCAATTATAAAATAGTCTAATATCTTCATTTTTTCAGCATACGTAGCTATTACCCTCGAAAACTAAAACTTTTGTCATAGGAAAAGAGCCTTTAATCACATTCTTTAACATTTGCAATCATAAAATAGTCTAATATCTTCATTTTTTCAACATACATAGCTATTACCCTCGAAAACTAAAACTTTTGACATAGGAAAAGAGCCTTTAATCACATTCGTTACCATTTGCAATTATAAAATAGTCTAATATCTTCATTTTTTCAACATACGTAGCTATTACCCTCGAAAACTAAAACTTTTGACATAGGAAAAGAGCCTTTAATCACATTTTTTACCATGTGCAATCATAAAATAGTCTAATATCTTCATTTTTTCCAACATACGTAGCTATTACCCTCGAAAACTAAAACTTTTGCCATAGGAAAAGAGCCTTTAAGCACATTTTTTACCATGTGCAATCATAAAATAGTCTAATATCTTCATTTTTCCAACATACGTAGCTATTACCCTCGAAAACTAAAACTTTTAAAATAGGAAAAGAGCCTTTAATCACATTCTTTACCATTTGCAATCATAAAATAGTCTAATATATTCATTTTTTCAACATACGTAGCTATTACCCTCGAAAACTAAAACTTTTGACATAGGAAAAGAGCCTTTAATCACATTCTCTACCATTTGCAATCATAAAATAGTCTAATATCTTCAATTTTTCAATATAGGTAGCTATTACCCTCGAAAACTAAAACTTTTGACATAGGAAAAGAGCCTTTAATCACATTCTTTACCATTTGCAATCATAAAATAATCTAATATCTTCATTTTTTCAACATACGTAGCTATTACCCTCGAAAAGTAAAACTTTTGAAATAGGAAAAGAGCCTTTAAGCACTTTCTTTACCATTTACAATTATAAAATAGTCTAATATCTTCATTTTTTCAACATACGTAGCTATTACCCTCGAAAACTAAAACTTTTGACATAGGAAAAGAGCCTTTAATCACATTCTTTACCATGTGCAATCATAAAATAGTCTAATATCTTCATTTTTCTAACATACGTAGCTATTACCCTCGAAAACGAAAACTTTTGAAATAGGAAAAGAGCCTTTAATCACATTCGTTACCATTTGCAATTATAAAATAGTCTAATATCTTCATTTTTTCAACATACGTAGCTATTACCCTCGAAAACTAAAACTTTTGAAATAGGAAAAGAGCCTTTAAGCACTTTCTTTACCATTTGCAATCATAAAATAGTCTAATATCTTCATTTTTTCAACATACGTAGCTATTACCCTCGAAAACTAAAACTTTTGACATAGGAAAAGAGCCTTTAAGCACTTTCTTTACCATGTGCAATCATAAAATAGTCTAATATCTTCATTTTTTCAACATACGTAGCTATTACCCTCGAAAACTAAAACTTTTGACATAGGAAAAGAGCCTTTAATCACATTTTTTACCATGTGCAATCATAAAATAGTCTAATATTTTCATTTTTCCAACATACGTAGCTATTACCCTCGAAAACTAAAACTTTTGCCATAGGAAAAGAGCCTTTAAGCACATTTTTTACCATGTGCAATCATAAAATAGTCTAATATCTTCATTTTTCCAACATACGTAGCTATTACCCTCGAAAACTAAAATTTTGAAATAGGAAAAGAGCCTTTAATCACATTCTTTACCATTTGCAATCATAAAATAGTCTAATATATTCATTTTTTCAACATACGTAGCTATTACCCTCGAAACCTAAAACTTTTGACATAGGAAAAAAGCCTTTAATCACATTCTTTACCATTTGCAATCATAAAATAGTCTAATATCTTCATTTTTTCAACATACGTAGCTATTACCCTCGAAAACTAAAATTTTGACATAGGAAAAGAGCCTTTAATCACATTCTTTACCATTTGCAATCATAAAATAATCTAATATCTTCATTTTTTCAACATACGTAGCTATTACCCTCGAAAACTAAAACTTTTGAAATAGGAAAAGAGCCTTTAAGCACTTTCTTTACCATGTGCAATCATAAAATAGTCTAATATCTTCATTTTTCCAACATACGTAGCTATTACCCTCGAAAACTAAAACTTTTGCCATAGGAAAAGAGCCTTTAAGCACATTCTTTACCATTTGCAATTATAAAATAGTCTAATATCTTCATTTTTTCAACATACGTAGTTAGATAGATAGATAGATAGATAAGTGTATTTCAAAAGCCTAAGGGCCATATACACACAACAATATAAATAAATAACACACAAGCAAGAAAATTAAACAACAGTACAAATTACAAGCACGCACAGAAACAGAATACAGCGCGAAAATATCTAAACTAACGACAAAATAAGTTAATCATAAAAACTTTTCTTCTTACTAAGGATTAACGAACTTTTCTCCTTTATTAATAATATTTTCACTCTTAACAACCTATTCTAAAAATATTGCCAAGGACCCCCACGCTTAATTAGTCATCCCATAAATCTTCCGCTTTCCCGATTGAAAGAGAGAGAAAAAAAAAGAAGAGAAAAAGAAATTCTTGTGTTTTATATCATATAACGGGAAAGGGAGAGCACTTCCAATCTTGATGGGAAAAAGTTGACTCTCAACTAGGATTCAACGGAGGAAATTTAGTGTAATTCTATTCCGGGAACGTGGAGAGAAGAAAGGATTTGCTTAGGAAATTCTCCAGATCTAGGCCTCAAATTATTAAGACTTGCTGTCTTTGTGACTTATAATAATAATTCATATTGTGTCTTATAATAATAATTAATAATAAAGTATTCCAGAAAAAAAAGCCCGTGGGCCATAGGAAAATTACATAATACACAAACAACAAATTAACTACATTAAATTAAAACAATTTAAAGAAAACGCTCCCGATGCACCGCTGCAATCCTGACAAACCTTGCTATCCTTTTGATACTCAGGAAATTTGTATCATTCATTCTATCTACCATCCATATCTCATTCAATTTTTCTTTACCATACATCTCACGCCTCCAATCATTCAATTCGACACATTCACACACAAAATGTATTAAACTTTCATCCTGAGATCCGCACATAGGACAAGCAATAGATACTACCTTCTCCCCTTTTCTCCCTTGATACTTTCTTTTCTCCCCAATCAAAAATCCATTTCCCCTCCAATCCAAATACGCCTTCAAATCCTCTCTACTTAACCCAACCTTCCAAAATACCTCCTCCCCCCAACTCCTCTTTATCTGTTTATAAAATTTTAACGACCCTGAACGATCCAGACTTGCCCACCATATCTGTATTTCTTGATTCTTCAATCTCTCTTGTACCTCCCTTATTACTATTTCCTCCATACCCATAATCCCCTTTCCTTCATTCCACCATTCTCCTAATCCACACTTGTCTAAGATGTCCTTAATCTCCGCCGGCCACCCTGTTTTACTATTCTGTCTCAACGCCTCTAAGTATGCTGCCTTCGCTACCGTAAATCTCTGCATACCCAGTATCCTAACCCAATATCTCACCATGGTCACTAGCCTCATAGATCGCAGCGATACTAGCCCTAAATCCCCCTGGATTACCAAATTACTAAACGAATCCCATAGTCCTAACATCCTCTTATAATATCTCATCATAACCACCTCAAGTTTTGGACCTTTCCGATAGCCCCAGATCTCTGCTCCATAATGCATCGCCGGTACTATCTTACTTGTCCAAATCCTCTTATGTACTCTAATATCTCTCACCCGTCTAAGACTACTCCTCGCTATTTCACCGCTAATATACCTCCCCCTTGCATTCGCTAGATCCAGATGCCCACTGAATTTCCCATTACTAGTAAACTTTACCCCAAGATAAACAAATTCATTATTCACTGGTATAGTTTCACCTTTAAAGAAAAAATTCACATCTTCACTTTCCATGGCTTTACGACCAAATACCATCACCACTGACTTCGATGTGTTCAGGATTAACTTCTTCTCTTCCAAATAAACCTCCGTAATCTCTAATAATTGTTGCAGTTTCTCCTTTGTTTCAGCCAGTAATACGATGTCGTCAGCAAATAGTAGTAAGCACAGTTTAAGCAAATCTATCGATAACATTGGTGCATTATTCTTAGCGAAAAATTCATTGGCATCATTTAAATAGAGGCTAAACAATTTTGGTGACAGCACACATCCCTGCTTTAGTCCCAATAAAGATTGCACTGGAGTTGAGCACTTTCCCGCGACTTTCACTACTAACTTCACGTATTTATACATTTCGCACAGCAACAATACGAAATAGTGAGGCAGTCCTAAAGATAACAGGTTTAACATTAACAGGTTCCTATCGACATTATCATATGCTCCTTTCAGGTCTAAAAACGCTGCATATAACCTCCCCCCTTTTCCTTTCCTATACTTCTCTACCATAATTCTCAAAGTAAAAATATGATCTACTGCACTATGATTTTTTCTAAACCCTACCTGAAAAGGGGATAGCAGTGCCTTTACCTCCAACCACTTCCCTAATCTTGAGTCTATAACCTTGCAGAAAATCTTACTCATCACATTTCCTAAACTAATTATTCTATAATTACTATGATCCTGTCTGTTACCTTTTTTGAAAATTGGTATTCCTACTGACACATTCCACTGGTCAGGCCATTTCCTATTTTCAGTCACAAAACTGAAAACTGCTGCTAAAACTGGTACTAGAACTGTTTTCCCCATTTTCCAAATCTTTGCTGGTATTCCATCCACCCCCGGCGCCGAAGATCCCTTCATTCCTTTTAGGCTTGCACAAACTTCCTCTACCTTAATCGGTTCTAATAGACTATAATCCTCTTGTCTTAAGGGGAAACCATTCTGCTCTCGTAGCTCCTCTACTAGACTCCCTATACCGTCTTCATATTGCTCCCTTTTGCTAGTGTCCTGCTCCAGGTATGTTTTCCACGACTCAGCTGGAGGTATGAGTTTGTCGTTGGCCTTGAATTCCCGCCTTACTTCACTCCAAAACTGTTTTGGGTCTTTTGACAAGTATTCCTCGCTGATCTTTATAGCCCTAATCTCTTCTACTTGTTTTTTTCTCATTTTTAATAACCTCTTGTAGATTTTTCTCTCTGTTCGGTACTCCGATAAGTGTTTATTCATTTCCTGGTCATTTAGTGCTCCTTTCACTTTCCTGAGAAGTTGAATAAGGTTTACTTTCAGCCTCCGACAATCCTCATCAAAGAATTCGTTTGTATTTCTCACCCTCTCCTTGTTATTTGATATCCCACTGCATTTCTGGTATACTTCCTCTGATATTTCTTGCACGGCTTCTTCTAACTTCCCTTCTCCCAGTATATATATGCATTCCTCCGCCCTTTTCTGCATCTGTTCACTTTCCAACAAATTTTTCAAACGGTTTTCCTCCATACAATCTACCCTAATCTGCTGCTTCATTACCTTCCTACCCTTATCTTCCCTCTTCCCCTTATTCCTCCAACTATATCTCTCACCCTCTATCTCATACATCCATTTCTTCGCCTGTCCTGCCTTCATGACTACCTCTATTGGCTGGTGGTCTGATCCTACAACATCCATAACATAAAAATCCAAACAATTTTCCCATAACCTCCTATCAACCATAATATAATCAATCACGCTAGGCTTCCCCGAACCAAAGCACGTAAAATCTCCCCTTTCATGATCTTTACCCACCCTTCCATTCAAAATTATCAACCGACCCTCACTACAAAAATTTATCAACTTATGGCCCCACCTATTTTTCCTCCTAGTTTCATCTTTGCTTGTCCTACCTTTCGGACATCCGTTTCTTCCATACCATTCAACCATACTCTCCATACCTGATAAGCAAGGGTTGCCAAGATCCACCTGTATGTCTTCAACCTCTGTACTCGTACCCGTGTAGGCGTTGAAATCACCTAGTAATACAAAAAAATGGTCACTAAACAGCTCAACATAATTAACATACTCCTCAATTAATATGTCCCATGTATACTCATTCATATAAGAACTATTTTCAGGGGGTATATATACACAGCCTATAACATACCTCTTATCCCACATGGACATTTGTAACCACACAATATTTTCTGACGCACTCAATAGCCTATGGATGCTATCAAATATATCATCCCGGATCAATATCGCTATCCCCCCATAATGTCGACCATTACTCGATTTATTTCTCACTCTTTCAAAAACATTGTACCCTTCAACACTTAATGGGTTTTTCCCATCACTCCATGTCTCTACTAGTCCAACTATATCTTTCTTTTCATTATCAATACACGCTTCCTTCAACAGATTACTTAGTTTTGTCGCTGAAAACCCTTGAATATTCCAATGCACCATGCGTACTACTCTTTCACTAGAATTTTCACTATGGCCCCCCGTTTCCTATTCATCACCAGCAGTTACTATAGACCCTTGACTCGGCTGTTCTCTTGACACGCTTTCACCATCACTTGCCCTCACCTCAAGACCACTGCCATCCATTGGTGCTTCCTGGTTGAGCACTCCCACTAATCGTGACTTTCTGATAGGTTGATTTTGATCGTCACTTGGACTTATTATCCTAGCATGGTCGCGTTTGGCCCGTGGTTCAGGCCTCCCGGGCATCTTCAAAGCGACCGTTTTTTTCGGTGTAATAAATGTCGTTGTGGTTCGAATATCCGTGTTTGGATCGTCCAATTCATTTTCATTGGCTGAAAAATATCCTTGCAAGCTACCTGTAGATTCTGCCCTGCTACGCGTTGGAGTCTCATGGTCAAGGGACTGACGGCTCTGACCTTGAAGCCTTCCCAAAGCTATTGGGACCATATCTCTAACACTTGGACCACTTACTTCAATTATTTTCTCATTCTCAAAATCATACGTCAAAATCTTGTCCTGTAAAATTAGCCTTACCCCCCTTAATTTAGCAGGCATATTTTTTGACCTAGCCTCCGCTAGCAGTGGTTTTAACTTATCTCGAGCCATACGCTCTCTTTCCGTGTAGTCAGGGGATATATACAACTTATGACGGCTAAATAGCCCAGAGGATCTCAACACCAAATCTCTCAGAGGCTTGCTAATAAATTTAATGACAACCGGGGGCACGCCATTATTTTTAGAGTGAAGGCGGAAAATATCCTTTATGTCTCGCCTCTCTAGATCCAAATTCGGGACAATTTCATTTAAGCATGACAAAATATCTGACGCTAGACTGGGTCCTCGATGTTTAGGGTCAAAATTGTATATAATCAAATTCATGTTCTTCAATTCTTTTTCAAGAAAATCTATCTTGGACTGGGTTTTCCGCAAATCTTTATTAACAGTCGAGCAGCTTAATGCCAGTCCCGCTATCTCCGATTTAATTGCTCTGTTGGTTTCCTCTACCTTGCAAGAAAATTCCGAAAAAATCGTCTTTAGGCCTTCAATTCCCTCAGCCAAAACCTCTATTTTATTTACTGAGGCTCTTAGACTTTGCATCTCCTTTATCAGTTGTTTTATACCTTCATCGCTCATCTTAGGGTATTAAATATTATGCCAAAATCTTACCTTCGATATGCCTTTCTTATTTACCCTCGTACCGGCCTTCGAGCTTTTCTCAAAAATTTTGTCTTTAGTGGCCAACAAAAACCAGATCAATCCAACTATATCCAAAGGCAATCGTAGCTATTACCCTCGAAAACTAAAACTTTTGACATAGGAAAAGAGCCTTTAATCACATTCTTTACCATTTGCAATCATAAAATAGTCTAATATATTCATTTTTTCAACATACATAGCTATTACCCTCGAAAACTAAAACTTTTGACATAGGAAAAGAGCCTTTAATCACATTCGTTACCATTTGCAATTATAAAATAGTCTAATATCTTCATTTTTTCAACATACGTAGCTATTACCCTCGAAAACTAAAACTTTTGACATAGGAAAAGAGCCTTTAATCACATTCTTTACCATTTGCAATCATAAAATAGTCTAATATCTTCATTTTTTCAACTGCGTAGCTATTACCCTCGAAAACTAAAACTTTTGACAGAGGAAAAGAGCCTTTAATCACATTCTTTACCATGTGCAATTATAAAATAGTCTAATATCTTCATTTTTTCAACATACGTAGCTATTACCCTCGAAAACTAAAACTTTTGAAATAGGAAAAGAGCCTTTAAGCACTTTCTTTACCATTTGCAATCATAAAATAGTCTAATATCTTCATTTTTTCAACATACGTAGCTATTACCCTCGAAAACTAAAACTTTTGACATAGGAAAAGAGCCTTTAAGCACTTTCTTTACCATTTGCAATCATAAAATAGTCTAATATCTTCATTTTTTCAACATACGTAGCTATTACCCTCGAAAACTAAAACTTTTGACATAGGAAAAGAGCCTTTAAGCACTTTCTTTACCATGTGCAATCATAAAATAGTCTAGTATCTTCATTTTTTCAACATACGTAGCTATTACCCTCAAAAACTAAAACTTTTGACATAGGAAAAGAGCCTTTAATCACATTCTTTACCGTGTGCAATCATAAAATAGTCTAATATCTTCATTTTTCCAACATACGTAGCTATTACCCTCGAAAACTAAAATTTTTGCCATAGGAAAAGAGCCTTTAAGCACATTTTTACCATGTGCAATCATAAAATAGTCTAATATCTTCATTTTTCCAACATACGTAGCTATTACCCTCGAAAACTAAAACTTTTGAAATAGGAAAAGAGCCTTTAATCACATTCTTTACCATTTGCAATCATAAAATAGTCTCATATATTCATTTTTTCAACATACGTAGCTATTACCCTCGAAAACTAAAACTTTTGACATAGGAAAAGAGCCTTTAATCACATTCTTTACCATTTGCAATCATAAAATAGTCTAATATCTTCATTTTTTCAACATACGTAGCTATTACCCTCGTAAACTAAAACTTTTGACATAGGAAAAGAGCCTTTAATCACTTTCTTTACCATGTGCAATCATAAAATAGTCTAATATCTTCATTTTTCCAACATACGTAGCTATTACCCTCGAAAACTAAAACTTTTGAAATAGGAAAAGAGCCTTTAATCACATTCTTTACCATTTGCAATTATAAAATAGTCTAATATCTTCATTTTTTCAACATACGTAGCTATTACCCTCGAAAACTAAAACTTTTGACATAGGAAAAGAGCCTTTAATCACATTCTTTACCATTTGCAATCATAAAATAGTCTAATATCTTCATTTTTTCAACATACGTAGCTATTACCCTCGAAAACTAAAACTTTTGAAATAGGAAAAGAGCCTTTAATCACATTCTTTACCATTTGCAATCATAAAATAGTCTAATATCTTCATTTTTTCAACATACGTAGCTATTACCCTCGAAAACTAAAACTTTTGAAATAGGAAAAGAGCCTTTAAGCACTTTCTTTACCATTTGCAATCATAAAATAGTCTAATATCTTCATTTTTTCAACATACGTAGCTATTACCCTCGAAAACTAAAACTTTTGACATAGGAAAAGAGCCTTTAAGCACATTTTTTACCATGTGCAATCATAAAATAGTCTAATATCTTCATTTTTCCAACATACGTAGCTATTACCCTCGAAAACTAAAACTTTTGATAGGAAAAGAGCCTTTAAGCACATTCTTTACCATGTGCAATCATAAAATAGTCTAATATCTTCATTTTTTCAACATACGTAAATCACATTCTTTACCATTTGCAATCATAAAATAGTCTAATATATTCATTTTTTCAACATACGTAGCTATTACCCTCGAAAACTAAAACTTTTGACATAGGAAAAGAGCCTTTAATCACATTCTTTACCATTTGCAATCATAAAATAGTCTAATATCTTCATTTTTTCAACATACGTAGCTATTACCCTCGAAAACTAAAACTTTTGAAATAGGAAAAGAGCCTTTAATCACATTCTTTACCATTTGCAATCATAAAATAGTCTAATATCTTCATTTTTTCAACATACGTAGCTATTACCCTCGAAAACTAAAACTTTTGATAGGAAAAGAGCCTTTAAGCACTTCTTTACCATTTGCAATCATAAAATAGTCTAATATCTTCATTTTTTCAACATACGTAGCTATTACCCTCGAAAACTAAAACTTTTGACATAGGAAAAGAGCCTTTAATCACATTCTTTACCATTTGCAATCATAAAATAGTCTAATATCTTCATTTTTTCAACATACGTAGCTATTACCCTCGAAAACTAAAACTTTTGACATAGGAAAAGAGCCTTTAATCACATTCTTTACCATTTGCAATCATAAAATAGTCTAATATCTTCATTTTTTCAACATACAGTAGCTATTACCCTCGAAAACTAAAACTTTTGACATAGGAAAAGAGCCTTTAATCACATTCTTTACCATTTGCAATTATAAAATAGTCTAATATCTTCATTTTTTCAACATACGTAGCTATTACCCTCGAAAACTAAAACTTTTGACATAGGAAAAGAGCCTTTAATCACATTCTTTACCATTTGCAATCATAAAATAGTCTAATATCTTCATTTTTTCAACATACGTAGCTATTACCCTCGAAAACTAAAACTTTTGACAATAGGAAAAGAGCCTTTAATCACATTCTTTACCATTTGCAATTATAAAATAGTCTAATATCTTCATTTTTTCAACATACGTAGCTATTACCCTCGAAAACTAAAACTTTTGACATAGGAAAAGAGCCTTTAATCACTTTCTTTACCATTTGCAATCATAAAATAGTCTAATATCTTCATTTTTTCAACATACGTAGCTATTACCCTCGAAAACTAAAACTTTTGACATAGGAAAAGAGCCTTTAATCACATTCTTTACCATGTGCAATCATAAAATAGTCTAATATCTTCATTTTTTCAACATACGTAGCTATTACCCTCGAAAACTAAAACTTTTGAAATAGGAAAAGAGCCTTTAAGCACATTCTTTACCATTTGCAATCATAAAATAGTCTAATATCTTCATTTTTTCAACATACGTAGCTATTACCCTCGAAAACTAAAACTTTTGACATAGGAAAAGAGCCTTTAAGCACATTTTTACCATGTGCAATCATAAAATAGTCTAATATCTTCATTTTTTCAACATACGTAGCTATTACCCTCGAAAACTAAAACTTTTGACATAGGAAAAGAGCCTTTAATCACATTCTTTACCATGTGCAATCATAAAATAGTCTAATATCTTCATTTTTTCAACATACGTAGCTATTACCCTCGAAAACTAAAACTTTTGACATAGGAAAAGAGCCTTTAAGCACTTTCTTTACCATGTGCAATCATAAAATAGTCTAATATCTTCATTTTTCCAACATACGTAGCTATTACCCTCGAAAACTAAAACTTTTGAAATAGGAAAAGAGCCTTTAATCACATTCTTTACCATTTGCAATCATAAAATAGTCTAATATCTTCATTTTTTCAACATACGTAGCTATTACCCTCGAAAACTAAAACTTTTGACATAGGAAAAGAGCCTTTAATCACATTCTTTACCATGTGCAATCATAAAATAGTCTAATATCTTCATTTTTTCAACATACGTAGCTATTACCCTCGAAAACTAAAACTTTTGACATAGGAAAAGAGCCTTTAATCACATTCTTTACCATGTGCAATCATAAAATAGTCTAATATCTTCATTTTTCAACATACGTAGCTATTACCCTCGAAAACTAAAACTTTTGAAATAGGAAAAGAGCCTTTAATCACATTCTTTACCATTTGCAATTATAAAATAGTCTAATATCTTCATTTTTTCAACATACGTAGCTATTACCCTCGAAAACTAAAACTTTTGACATAGGAAAAGAGCCTTTAATCACATTCTTTACCATGTGCAATCATAAAATAGTCTAATATCTTCATTTTTTCAACATACGTAGCTATTACCCTCGAAAACTAAAACTTTTGAAATAGGAAAAGAGCCTTTAATCACATTTCTTTACCATTTGCAATCATAAAATAGTCTAATATCTTCATTTTTTCAACATACGTAGCTATTACCCTCGAAAACTAAAACTTTTGAATAGGAAAAGAGCCTTTAAGCACTTTCTTTACCATGTGCAATCATAAAATAGTCTAATATCTTCATTTTTTCAACATACGTAGCTATTACCCTCGAAAACTAAAACTTTTGACATAGGAAAAGAGCCTTTAAGCACATTTTTTACCATGTGCAATCATAAAATAGTCTAATATCTTCATTTTTTCAACATACGTAGCTATTACCCTCGAAAACTAAAACTTTTGACATAGGAAAAGAGCCTTTAATCACATTCTTTACCATGTGCAATCATAAAATAGTCTAATATTTCATTTTTTCAACATACGTAGCTATTACCCTCGAAAACTAAAACTTTTGACATAGGAAAAGAGCCTTTAATCACATTCTTTACCATTTGCAATCATAAAATAGTCTAATATCTTCATTTTTTCAACATACGTAGCTATTACCCTCGAAAACTAAAACTTTTGAAATAGGAAAAGAGCCTTTAATCACATTCTTTACCATTTGCAATCATAAAATAGTCTAATATCTTCATTTTTTCAACATACGTAGCTATTACCCTCGAAAACTAAAACTTTTGACATAGGAAAAGAGCCTTTAAGCACATTCTTTACCATTTGCAATCATAAAATAGTCTAATATCTTCATTTTTTCAACATACGTAGCTATTACCCTCGAAAACTAAAACTTTTGACATAGGAAAAGAGCCTTTAATCACATTCTTTACCATTTGCAATCATAAAATAGTCTAATATCTTCATTTTTTCAACATACGTAGCTATTACCCTCGAAAACTAAAACTTTTGACATAGGAAAAGAGCCTTTAAGCACATTCTTTACCATGTGCAATCATAAAATAGTCTAATATCTTCATTTTTCCAACATACGTAGCTATTACCCTCGAAAACTAAAACTTTTGACATAGGAAAAGAGCCTTTAATCACATTCTTTACCATTTGCAATCATAAAATAGTCTAATATCTTCATTTTTTCAACATACAGTAGCTATTACCCTCGAAAACTAAAACTTTTGACATAGGAAAAGAGCCTTTAATCACATTCTTTACCATTTGCAATTATAAAATAGTCTAATATCTTCATTTTTTCAACATACGTAGCTATTACCCTCGAAAACTAAAACTTTTGACATAGGAAAAGAGCCTTTAATCACATTCTTTACCATTTGCAATCATAAAATAGTCTAATATCTTCATTTTTTCAACATACGTAGCTATTACCCTCGAAAACTAAAACTTTTGAAATAGGAAAAGAGCCTTTAAGCACTTTCTTTACCATGTGCAATCATAAAATAGTCTAATATCTTCATTTTTTCAACATACGTAGCTATTACCCTCGAAAACTAAAACTTTTGACATAGGAAAAGAGCCTTTAAGCACTTTCTTTACCATTTGCAATCATAAAATAGTCTAATATCTTCATTTTTTCAACATACGTAGCTATTACCCTCGAAAACTAAAACTTTTGACATAGGAAAAGAGCCTTTAATCACATTCTTTACCATGTGCAATCATAAAATAGTCTAATATCTTCATTTTTTCAACATACGTAGCTATTACCCTCGAAAACTAAAACTTTTGACATAGGAAAAGAGCCTTTAATCACATTCTTTACCATGTGCAATCATAAAATAGTCTAATATCTTCATTTTTCCAACATACGTAGCTATTACCCTCGAAAACTAAAACTTTTGAAATAGGAAAAGAGCCTTTAATCACATTCTTTACCATTTGCAATCATAAAATAGTCTCATATATTCATTTTTTCAACATTCGTAGCTATTACCCTCGAAAACTAAAACTTTTGACATAGGAAAAGAGCCTTTAATCACATTCTTTACCATTTGCAATCATAAAAAAGTCTAATATCTTCATTTTTTCAACATACGTAGCTATTACCCTCGTAAACTAAAACTTTTGACATAGGAAAAGAGCCTTTAATCACTTTCTTTACCATGTGCAATCATAAAATAGTCTAATATCTTCATTTTTCCAACATACGTAGCTACTACCCTCGAAAACTAAAACTTTTGAAATAGGAAAAGAGCCTTTAATCACATTCTTTACCATTTGCAATCATAAAATAGTCTAATATCTTCATTTTTTCAACATACGTAGCTATTACCCTCGAAAACTAAAACTTTTGCCATAGGAAAAGAGCCTTTAATCACATTCTTTACCATTTGCAATTATAAAATAGTCTAATATCTTCATTTTTTCAACATACGTAGCTATTACCCTCGAAAACTAAAACTTTTGACATAGGAAAAGAGCCTTTAATCACATTCTTTACCATTTGCAATCATAAAATAGTCTAATATCTTCATTTTTTCAACATACATAGCTATTACCCTCGAAAACTAAAACTTTTGACATAGGAAAAGAGCCTTTAATCAAATTCGTTACCATTTGCATTTATAAAATAGTCTAATATCTTCATTTTTTCAACATACGTAGCTATTACCCTCGAAAACTAAAACTTTTGACATAGGAAAAGAGCCTTTAATCACATTCTTTACCATTTGCAATCATAAAATAGTCTAATATCTTCATTTTTCAACATACATAGCTATTACCCTCGAAAACTAAAACTTTTGACATAGGAAAAGAGCCTTTAATCACATTCTTTACCATTTGCAATCATAAAATAGTCTAATATCTTCATTTTTTCAACATACATAGCTATTACCCTCGAAAACTAAAACTTTTGACATAGGAAAAGAGCCTTTAATCACATTCGTTACCATTTGCAATTATAAAATAGTCTAATATCTTCATTTTTTCAACATACGTAGCTATTACCCTCGAAAACTAAAACTTTTGACATAGGAAAAGAGCCTTTAATCACATTCTTTACCATTTGCAATCATAAAATAGTCTAATATCTTCATTTTTTCAACATACGTAGCTATTACCCTCGAAAACTAAAACTTTTGAAATAGGGAAAGAGCCTTTAATCACATTCTTTACCATTTGCAATCATAAAATAGTCTAATAAATAGATTGTTAGGTTTACCGACTCTTGAACATGCAACATAAAATTGTCCATGGGAAAAGCAATCCGTATTCAGATCTATACCTGATTATTCTAATGATTGCCCTTTAACTTTGTTGATGCTGATTGCTAATCAAACATTCCCTGTGTCCCCGTCGTCATTTATATATCCCCCTGTGCCCCCCGGCACCCCCCTTGTAGTTGTGTCCCTGTGTCCTGGTCGTCATTTATATTCCCAGCATTCCGGTCGTCATTTGTGTCCCGGTGTCCCAGTCTGTACTTTCTCTTTGAGTGTCGAGGTCGTCATTTATATTCCCTGTGTCCCGGTGTCCCGGTCATCATTTTCGTCCCGGTTGTCATTTGTGTCCCGGTGCTTTGTTGATGGTTATTGCTAATCGAACATTCCTTGTCTCCTGGTTGCTTTCTCTTTGAGTGTCCCTTTCGTCATTTTTATTCCCTATGTCCCGGTGTCCCGGTCCTCATTTGTGTCCCGATGTCGAGGTCTGTAATTTCGTCAGTCGTCAAGACATGACGTAAGTCAACACACAATCATGACGTTAATCGACAGACACACATACAACTTATTTTTATATATATCTACTAGCTGTTGGAATTTGCTGTCTACCAGCAAATTTTAGTACTTTTATATATCTACTAGCAAATCTTACTAGCAAATTTTCTACTAGCAAATTTTATAGATCTACAAACAAATTTTCAATTCGTATTCAGATCTATACCTCATTATTTTAACGATGTGTCCCTTTGTCCCGGTCGTTATTTATAGTCCCTGTGTCTCGGTCGTCATTTATATTCCCTGTGTCCCAGCGTCCCGGTCGTCATTTGTGTCCCGGTGTCCCGGTCTGTAATTTCTCTTCGAACAATCCCTGTGTTCCG
>NW_027064929.1:0-23896 GCF_032884065.1 Artemia franciscana
TCTGAATACGGATTGCTTTTCCCATGGACAATTTTAAGCTGCATGTTCAAGAGTTAGGTAAACCTAACAATCTATTTATATGCACAAACAATAGGACATGGAAGAATGTTGTATATTCTTAAGTTTTACGTAGTTAAATTGGACAGCGAAGAATGTTGTATATTCGTAAGTTTTATGTAGTTCAAAAAATATATATATTTATATCTATCTCAATTCACAGGTGGGACACAGTGACACAACTACAATGGCAGGTAACTAATATGGCGTGTAACGACTTACGCGTGCGGGGGGCTTGGGGGCGCGATGCCCCCCCAAGCCCCCCCCAACAGCTATATATCTATATATATAAAAATAAGTTGTCTGTGTGTCTGTCGAGTGACTTCAGGTGTGTCGACTGACGTCATTGTAAGGATTGAGCTGTATGCGTCATGAAATTGTTTGTCGACTGACGTCATGTTTGTAAACTGATGAAATTACAGACCGGGACACAAATGACGACCGGGACACGGGGATACAGGGAATATAAATGACGACCGGGAACCTCAAAGAGAAATTACAGACTGGGACACCGGGACACAGGGAATATAAATGACGACCGGGACACAGTGACACAACTACAAAGGGGACGACGGGGGTACAGGAAGATATATAAATGACGACCGGGACACAGGGATTGTTCGAAGAGAAATTACAGACCGGGACACCCGGAAAAAATGACGACCGGGATGCTGGGACACAGGGAATATAAATGACTACTTCGACACTCAAAGAGAAAGTACAGACTGGGACACCGGGACACAAATAACGACCAGAATACTGGGAATATAAATGACGACCAGGACACAGGGACACAACTACAACCAGGACACAACTACATATATAAATGACGACGGGGACACAGGGAATGTTTGATTAGCAATCAGCATCAACAAAGCTAAAGGGCAATCATTAGAATAATCAGGTATAGATCTGAATACGGATTGCTTTTCCCATGGACAATTTTATGTTGCATGTTCAAGAGTTAGGTAAACCTAACAATGTATTTATATGTACAAACAATAGAACATGGAAGAATGTTGTATATTCTTAAGTTTTACGTAGTTAAATTGGACAGCGAAGAATGTTGTATATTCGCAAGTTTTATGTAGTTCAAAAAATATATATATTTATATCTATCTCAATTCACAGGTGGGACACAGGGACACAACTACAATGGCAGGTAACTAATATGGCGTGTAACGACTTACGCGCGCGGGGGGCTTGGGGGCGCGATGCCCCCCCAAGCAACCCCCCCCCAACAGCTATATATCTATATATATATATATATATAAATAAGTTGTCTGTGCGTCTGTCGAGTGACTTCAGGTGTGTCGACTGACGTCATTGTAAGGATTGAGCTGTATGCGTCATGAAATTGTTTGTCAACTGACGTCATGTTTGTCAACTGATAAAATTACAGATCGGGACACAAATGACGACCGGGACACGGGGATACAGGGAATATAAATGACGACCGGGAACCTCAAAGAGAAATTACAGACTGGACACCGGGACACAGGGAATATAAATGACGACCGGGACACAGTGACACAACTACAAAGGGGACGACGGGGGTACAGGGAAGATATATAAATGACGACCGGGACACAGGGATTGTTCGAAGAGAAATTACAGACCGGGACACCGGGAAACAAATGACGACCGGGATGCTGGGACACAGGGAATATAAATGACGACCTCGACACTCAAAGAGAAAGTACAAACTGGGACACCGGGACACAAATGACGACCGGAATACTGGGAATATAAATGACGACCAGGACACAGGGACACAACTACAAGGGGGGTGCCAGGGGGCACAGGGGGATATATAAATGACGACGAGGACACAGGGAATGTTTCATTAGCAATCAGCATCAACAAAGCTAAAGGGCAATCATTAGAATAATCAGGTATAGATCTGAATACGGATTGCTTTTCCCATGGACAATTTTATGCTGCATGTTCAAGAGTTAGGTAAACCTAATAATCTATTTATATGCACAAACAATAGGACATGGAAGAATGTTGTATATTCTTAAGTTTTACGTAGTTAAATTGGACAGCGAAGAATGTTGTATATTCGCAAGTTTTATGTAGTTCAAAAATATATATATTTATATCTATCTCAATTCACAGGTGGGACACAGTGACACAACTACAATGGCAGGTAACTAATATGGCGTGTAACGACTTACGCGTGCGGGGGGCTTGGGGGCGCGATGCCCCCCCAAGCCCCCCCCCAACAGCTATATATCTATATATATAAAAATAAGTTGTCTGTGTGTCTGTCGAGTGACTTCAGGTGTGTCGACTGACGTCATTGTAAGGATTGAGCTGTATGCGTCATGAAATTGTTTGTCGACTGACGTCATGTTTGTAAACTGATGAAATTACAGACCGGGACACAAATGACGACCGGGACACGGGGATACAGGGAATATAAATGACGACCGGGAACCTCAAAGAGAAATTACAGACTGGGACACCGGGACACAGGGAATATAAATGACGACCGGGAAACAGTGACACAACTACAAAGGGGACGACGGGGGTACGGGGAAGATATATAAATGACGACCGGGACAGGGGATTGTTCGAAGAGAAATTACAGACCGCGACACCGGGAAAAAATGACGACCGAGATGCTGGGACTCAGGGAATATAAATGACGACCTCGACACTCAAAGAGAAAGTACAGACTGGGACACCGGGACACAAATAACGACCAGAATACTGGGAATATAAATGACGACCGGGACACGGGGATACAGGGAATATAAATGACGACCGGGAACCTCAAAGAGAAATTACAGACTGGGACACCGGGACACAGGGAATATAAATGACGACCGGGACACAGTGACACAACTACAAAGGGGACGACGGGGGTACAGGGAAGATATATAAATGACGACCGGGACACAGGGACACAACTACAAGGGGGTGCCAGGGGGCACAGGGGGATATATAAATGACGACGGGGACACAGGGAATGTTTGATTAGCAATCAGCATCAACAAAGCTAAAGGGCAATCATTAGAATAATCAGGTATAGATCTGAATATGGATTTCTTTTCCCATGGACAATTTTATGTTGCATATTCAAGAGTTAGGTAAACCTAACAATCTATTTATATATACAAACAATAGGACATGGAAGAATGTTGTATATTCTTAAGTTTTACGTAGTTAAATTGGACAGCGAAGAATGTTGTATATTCGCAAGTTTTATGTAGTTCAAAAAATATATATATTTATATCTATCTCAATTCACAGGTGGGACACAGGGACACAACTACAATGGCAGGTAACTAATATGGCGTGTAACGACTTACGCGCGCGGGGGGCTTGGGGGCGCGATGCCCCCCCAAGCAACCCTCCCCCCCAACTGCTATATATCTATATATATATATATATAAATAAGTTGTCTGTGCGTCTGTCGAGTGACTTCAGGTGTGTCGACTGACGTCATTGTAAGAATTGAGCTGTATGCGTCATGAAATTGTTTGTCAACTTACGTCATGTTTGTCAACTGATGAAATTACAGACCGGGACACAAATGACGACCGGGACACGGGGATACAGGGAATATAAATGACGACCGGGAACCTCAAAGAGAAATTACAGACTGGGACACCGGGACACAGGGAATATAAATGACGACCGGGACACAGTGACACAACTACAAAGGGGACGACGGGGTTACAGGGAAGATATATAAATGACGACCGGGACACAGGGATTGTTCGAAGAGAAATTACAGACCGGGACACCGGGAAACAAATGACGACCGGGATGCTGGGACACAGGGAATATAAATGACGACCTCGACACTCAAAGAGAAAGTACAGACTGGGACACCGGGACACAAATGACGACCGGAATACTGGGAATATAAATGACGACCAGGACACAGGGACACAACTACAAGGGGGGTGCCAGGGGGCACAGGGGGATATATAAATGACGACGGGGACACAGGGAATGTTTGATTAGCAATCAGCATCAACAAAGCTAAAGGGCAATCATTAGAATAATCAGGTATAGATCTGAATACGGATTGCTTTTCCCATGGACAATTTTATGTTGCATGTTCAAGAGTTAGGTAAACCTAACAATCTATTTATATGCACAAACAATAGGACATGGAAGAATGTTGTATATTCTTAAGTTTTACGTAGTTAAATTGGGCAGCGAAGAATGTTGTATATTCGCAAGTTTTATGTAGTTCAAAAAATATATATATTTATATCTATCTCAATTCACAGGTGGGACACAGGGACACAACTACAATGGCAGGTAACTAATATGGCGTGTAACGACTTACGCGCGCGGGGGGCTTGGGGGTGCGATGCCCCCCCAAGCCCCCCCCCCCAACAGCTATATATCTATATATATAAAAATAAGTTGTCTGTGTGTCTGTCGAGTGACTTCAGGTGTGTCGACTGACGGCATTGTAAGGATTGAGCTGTATGCGTCATGAAATTGTTTGTGGACTGACGTCATGTTTGTCAACTGATGAAATTACAGACCGGGACACAAATGACGACCGGGACACGGGGATACAGGGAATAGAAATGACGACCGGGAACCTCAAAGAGAAATTACAGACTGGGACACCGGGACACAGGGAATATAAATGACAACCGGGACACAGTGACACAACTACAAAGGGGACGACGGGGGTACAGGGAAGATATATAAATGACGACCAGGACACAGGGATTGTTCGAAGAGAAATTACAGACCGGGACACCGGGAAACAAATGACGACAGGGATGCTGGGACACAGGGAATATAAATGACGACCTCGACACTCAAAGAGAAAGTACAGACTGGGACACCGGGACACATATGACGACCTGAATACTGGGAATATAAATGACGACCAGGACACAGGGACACAACTACAAGGGGGATGCCAGGGGGCACAGGGGGATATATAAATGACGACGGGGACACATGGAATGTTTGATTAGCAATCAGCATCAACAAAGCTAAAGGGCAATCATTAGAATAATCAGGTATAGATCTGAATACGGATTGCTTTTCCCATGGACAATTTTATGTTGCATGTTCAAGAGTTAGGTAAACCTAACAATCTATTTATATGCACAAACAATAGGACATGGAAGAATGTTGTATATTTTTAAGTTTTACGTAGTTAAATTGGACAGCGAAGAATGTTGTATATTCGCAAGTTTTATGTAGTTCAAAAAATATATATATTTATATCTATCTCAATTCACAGGTGGGACACAGGGACACAACTACAATGGCAGGTAACTAATATGGCGTGTAACGACTTACGCACGCGAGGGGCTTGGGGGCACGATGCCCCCCAAGCCCCCCCCCCCCTCCCCAACAGCTATATATCTATATATATAAAAATAAGTTGTCTGTGTGTCTGTTGAGTGACTTCAGGTGTGTCGACTGACGTCATTGTAAGGATTGAGCTGTATGCGTCATGAAATTGTTTGTCGACTGACGTCATGTTTGTCAACTGATGAAATTACAGACCGGGACACAAATGACGACCGGGACACGGGGATACAGGGAATATAAATGACGACCGGGAACCTCAAAGAGAAATTACAGACTGGGACACCGGGACAGAGGGAATATAAATGACGACCGGGACACAGTGACACAACTACAAAGGGGACGACGGGGGTACAGGGAAGATATATAAATGACGACTGGGACACAGGGATTGTTCGAAGAGAAATTACAGACCGGGACACCGGGAAACAAATGACGACCGGGATGCTGGGACACAGGGAATATAAATGACGACCTCGACACTCAAAGAGAAAGTACAGACTGGGACACCGGGACACAAATGACGACCGGAATACTGGGAATATAAATGACGACCAGGACACAGGGACACAACTACAAGGGGGGTGCCAGGGGGCACAGGGGGATATATAAATGACGATGGGGACACAGGGAATGTTTGATTAGCAATCAGCATCAACAAAGCTAAAGGGCAATCATTAGAATAATCAGGTATAGATCTGAATACGGATTGCCTTTCCCATGGACAATTTTTTGTTGCATGTTCAAGAGTTAGGTAAACCTAACAATCTATTTATATGCACAAACAATAGGACATGGAAGAATGTTGTATATTCTTAAGTTTTACGTAGTTAAATTGGACAGTGAAGAATGTTGTATATTCGCAAGTTTCATGTTGTTCAAAAAATATATATATTTATATCTATCTCAATTCACAGGTGGGACACAGGGACACAACTACAATGGCAGGTAACTAATATGGCGTGTAACGACTTACGCTCGCGGGGGGATTGGGGGCGCGATGCCCCCCCCAAACCCCCCTCCCAACAGCTATATATCTATATATATGAAAATAAGTTGTCTGTGTGTCTGTTGAGTGACTTCAGGTGTGTCGACTGGTGTCATTGTAAGGATTGAGCTGTATGCGTCATGAAATTGTTTGTCGACTGACGTCATGTTTGTCAACTGATGAAATTACAGACCGGGACACAAATGACGACCGGGACACGGGGATACAGGGAATATAAATGACGACCGAGAACCTCAAAGAGAAATTACAGACTGGGACACCGGGACACAGAAAATATAAATGAAGACCGGGACACAGTGACACAACTACAAAGGGGACGACGGGGGTACAGGGAAGATATATAAATGACGACTGGGACACAGGGATTGTTCGAAGAGAAATTACAGACCGGGACACCGGGAAACAAATGACGACCGGGATGCTGGGACACAGGGAATATAAATGACGACCTCGACACTCAAAGAGAAAGTACAGACTGGGACACCGGGACACAAATGACGACCGGAATACTGGGAATATAAATGACGACCAGGACACAGGGACACAACTACAAGGGGGGTGCCAGGGGGCACAGGGGGATATATAAATGACGATGGGGACACAGGGAATGTTTGATTTACAATCAGCATCAACAAAGCTAAAGGGCAATCATTAGAATAATCAGGAATAGATCTGAATACGGATTGCTTTTCCCATGGACAATTTTTTGTTGCATGTTCAAAAGTTAGGTAAACCTAACAATCTATTTATATGCACAAATAATACGATATGGAAGAATGTTGTATATTCTTAAGTTTTACGTAGTTAAATTGGACAGTGAAGAATGTTGTATATTCGCAAGTTTTATGTAGTTCAAAAAATATAAATATTTATATCTATCTCAATTCACAGGTGGGACACAGGGACACAACTACAATGGCAGGTAACTAATTTGGCGTGTAACGACTTACGCGCGCGGGGGGATTGGGGGCGCGATGCCCCCCCAAGCCCCCCCCCCAACAGCTATATATCTATATATATATAAATAAGTTGTCTGTGTGTCTGTCGAGTGACTTCAGGTGTGTCGACTGACGTCATTGTATGGATTGAGCTGTATGCGTCATGAAATTGTTTGTCGACTGACGTCATGTTTGTCAACTGATGAAATTACAGACCGGGACACAAATGACGACCGGGACACGGGGATACAGGGAATATAAATGAAGACCGGGAACCTCAAAGAGAAATTACAGACTGGGACACCGGGACACAGGGAATATAAATGACGACCGGGACACAGTGACACAACTACAAAGGGGACGACGGGGATACAGGGAAGATATATAAATGACGACCGGGACACAGGGATTGTTCGAAGAGAAATTACAGACCGGGACACCGGGAAACAAATGACGACCGGGATGCTGGGACACAGGGAATATAAATGACGACCTCGACACTCAAAGAGAAAGTACAGACTGGGACACCGGGACACAAATGACGACCGGAATACTGGGAATATAAATGACGACCAGGACACAGGGACACAACTACAAGGGGGGTGCCAGGGGGCACAGGGGGATATATAAATGACGATGGGGACACAGGGAATGTTTGATTTACAATCAGCATCAACAAAGCTAAAGGGCAATCATTAGAATAATCAGGTATAGATCTGAATACGGATTGCTTTTCCCATGGACAATTTTTTGTTGCATGTTCAAGAGTTAGGTAAACCTAACAATCTATATATATGCACAAACAATACGATATGGAAGAATGTTGTATATTCTTAAGTTTTACGTAGTTAAATTGGACAGTGAAGAATGTTGTATATTCGCAAGTTTTATGTAGTTCAAAAAATATAAATATTTATATCTATCTCAATTCACAGGTGGGACACAGGGACACAACTACAATGGCAGGTAACTAATTTTGCGTGTAACGACTTACGCGCGCGGGGGGATTGGGGGTGCGATGCCCCCCCAAGCCCCCCCCCCCCCAACAGCTATATATCTATATATATATAAATAAGTTGTCTGTGTGTCTGTCGAGTGACTTCAGGTGTGTCGACTGACGTCATTGTATGGATTGAGCTGTATGCGTCATGAAATTGTTTGTCGACTGACGTCATGTTTGTCAACTGATGAAATTACAGACCGGGACACAAATGACGACCGGGACACGGGGATACAGGGAATATAAATGACGACCGGGAACCTCAAAGAGAAATTACAGACTGGGACACCGGGACACAGGGAATATAAATGACGACCGGGACACAGTGACACAACTACAAAGGGGACGACGGGGGTACAGGGAAGATATATAAATGACGACCGGGACACAGGGATTGTTCGAAGAGAAATTACAGACCGGGACACCGGGAAACAAATGACGACCGGGATGCTGGGACACAAGGAAGATAAATGACGACCAGGACACAGGGACACAACTACAAGGGGGGTGCCAGGGGGCACAGGGGGATATATAAATGACGACGGGGACACAGGGAATGTTTGATTAGCAATCAGCATCAACAAAGCTAAAGGGCAATCATTAAAATAATCAGGTATAGATCTGAATACGGATTGCTTTTCCCATGGACAATTTTATGTTGCATGTTCAAGAGTTAGGTAAACCTAACAATCTATTTATATGGACAAACAATAGGACATGGAAGAATGTTGTATATTCTTAAGTTTTACGTATTTAAATTGGACAGCGAAGAATGTTGTATATTCGCAAGTTTTATGTAGTTAAAAAAATATATATATTTATATCTATCTCAATTCACAGGTGGGACACAGGGACACAACTACAATGGCAGGTAACTAATATGGCGTGTAACGACTTACGCGCGCGGGGGGGTTGGGGGCGCGATGCCCCCCCAAGCCCCCCCCCCAACAGCTATATATCTATATATATAAAAATAAGTTGTCTGTGTGTCTGTCGAGTGACTTCAGGTGTGTCGACTGACGTCATTGTAAGGATTGAGCTGTATGCGTCATGAAATTGTTTGTCGACTGACGTCATGTTTGTCAACTGATGAAATTACAGACCAGGACACAAATGACGACCGGGACACGGGGATACAGGGAATATAAATGACGACCGGGAACCTCAAAGAGAAATTATAGACTGGGACACCGGGACACAGGGAATATAAATGACGACCGGGACACAGTGACACAACTACAAAGGGGACGACGGGGTTACAGGGTAGATATATAAATGACGACCGGGACACAGGGATTGTTCGAAGAGAAATTACAGACCGGGACACCGGGAAACAAATGACGACCGGGATGCTGGGACACAGGGAATATAAATGACGACCTCGACACTCAAAGAGAAAGTACAGACTGGGACACCGGGATACAAATGACGACCGGAATACTGGGAATATAAATGAAGACCAGGACACAGGGACACAACTACAAGGGGGGTGCCAGGGGGCAAAGGGGGATATATAAATGACGACGGGGACACAGGTAATGTTTGATTAGCAATCAGCATCAACAAAGCTAAAGGGCAATCATTAGAATAATCAGGTATAGATCTGAATACGGATTGCTTTTCCCATGGACAATTTTATTTTGCATGTTCAAGAGTTAGGTAAACCTAACAATCTATTTATATGCACAAACAATAGGACATGGAAGAATGTTGTATATTCTTAAGTTTTACGTAGTTAAATTGGACAGCGAAGAATGTTGTATATTCGCAAGTTTTATGTAGTTCAAAAAACATATATATTTATATCTATCTCAATTCACAGGTGAGACACAGGGACACAACTACAATGGCAGGTAACTAATATGGCGTGTAACGACTTACGCGCGCGGGGGGCTTGGGGGCGCGATGCCCTCCCAAGCCCCCCCCCCCAACAGCTATATATCTATATATATAAAAATAAGTTGTCTGTGTGTCTGTCGAGTGACTTCAGGTGTGTCGACTGACGTCATTATAAGGATTGAGCTGTATGCGTCATGAAATTGTTTGTCGACTGACGTCATGTTTGTCAACTGATGAAATTACAGACCGGGACACAAATGACGACCGGGACACGGGGATACAGGGAATATAAATGACGACCGGGAGCCTCAAAGAGAAATTACAGACTAGGACACCGGGACACAGGGAATATAAATGACGACCGGGACACAGTGACACAACTACAAAGGGGACGACGGGGGTACAGGGAGGATATATAAATGACGACCGGGACACAGGGATTGTTCGAAGAGAAATTACAGACCGGGACACCGGGAAACAAATGACGACCGGGATGCTGGGACACAGGGAATATAAATGACGACCTCGACACTCAAAGAGAAAGTACAGACTGGGACACCGGGACACAAATGACGACCGGAATACTGGGAATATAAATGACGACCAGGACACAGGGACACAACTACAAGGGGGGTACCAGGGGGCACAGGGGGATATATAAATGACGACGGGGACACGGGGAATGTTTGATTAGCAATCAGCATCAACAAAGCTAAAGGGCAATCATTAGAATAATCAGGTATAGATCTGAATACGGATTGCTTTTCCCATGGACAATTTTATGTTGCATGTTCAAGAGTTAGGTAAACCTAACAATCTATTTATATGCACAAACAATAGGACATGGAAGAATGTTGTATATTCTTAAGTTTTACGTAGTTAAATTGGACAGCGAAGAATGTTGTATATTCGCAAGTTTTATGTAGTTCAAAAAATATATATATTTATATCTATCTCAATTCACAGGTGGGACACAGGGACACAACTACAATGGCAGGTAACTAATATGGCGTGTAACGACTTACGCGCGCGGGGGGCTTGGGGGCTCGATGCCCCCCCAAGCCCCCTCCAACAGCTATATATCTATATATATAAAAATAAGTTGTCTGTGTGTCTGTCGAGTGACTTCAGGTGTGTCGACTGACGTCATTGTAAGGATTGAGCTGTATGCGTCATGAAATTGTTTGTCGACTGACGTCATGTTTGTCAACTGATGAAATTACAGACCGGGACACAAATGACGACCGGGACACGGGGATACAGGGAATATAAATGACGACCGGGAACCCCAAAGAGAAATTACAGACTGGGACACCGGGACACAGGGAATATAAATGACGACCGGGACACAGTGACACAACTACAAAGGGGACGACGGGGGTACAGGGAAGATATATAAATGACGACCGGGACACAGGGATTGTTCGAAGAGAAATTACAGACCGGGACACCGGGAAACAAATGACGACCGGGATGCTGGGACACAGGGATGTAAATGACGACCTCGACACTCAAAGAGAAAGTACAGACTGGGACACCGGGACACAAATGACGACCGAAATGCTGGGAATATAAATGACGACCATGACACAGGGACACAACTACAAGGGGGATGCCAGGGGGCACAGGGGGATATATAAATGACGACGGGGACACAGGGAATGTTTGATTAGCAATCAGCATCAACAAAGCTAAAGGGCAATCATTAGAATAATCAGGTATAGATCTGAATACGGATGCTTTTCCCATGGACAATTTTATGTTGCATGTTCAAGAGTTAGGTAAACCTAACAATCTATTTATATGCACAAACAATAGGACATGGAAGAATGTTGTATATTCTTAAGTTTTACGTAGTTAAATTGGACAGCGAAGAATGTTGTATATTCACAAGTTTTATGTAGTTCAAAAAATATATATATTTATATCTATCTCAATTCACAGGTGGGACACAGGGACACAACTACAATGGCAGGTAACTAATATGGCGTGTAACGACTTACGCGCGCGGGGGCTTGGGGGCGCGATGCCCCCCAAGCCCCCCCCCAACAGCTATATATCTATATATATATAAAAATAAGTTGTCTGTGTGTCTGTCGAGTGACTTCAGGTGTGTCGACTGACGTCATTGTAAGGATTGAGCTGTATGCGTCATGAAATTGTTTGTCGACTGACGTCATGTTTGTCAACTGATGAAATTACAGACCGGGACACAAATGACGACCGGGACACGGGGATACAGGGAATATAAATGACGACTGGGAACCTCAAAGAGAAATTACAGACTGGGACACCGGGACACAGGGAATATAAATGACGACCGGGACACAGTGACACAACTACAAAGGGGACGACGGGGGTACAGGGAAGATATATAAATGACGACCGGGACACAGGGATTGTTCGAAGAGAAATTACAGACCGGGACACCGGGAAACAAATGACGACCGGGATGCTGGGACACAGGGAATATAAATGACGACCTCGACACTCAAAGAGAAAGTACAGACTGGGACACCGGGACACAAATGACGACCGGAATACTGGGAATATAAATGACGACCAGGACACAGGGACACAACTACAAGGGGGGTGCCAGGGGGCAAAGGGGGATATATAAATGACGACGGGGACACAGGGAATGTTTGATTAGCAATCAGCATCAACAAAGCTAAAGGGCAATCATTAGAATAATCAGGTATAGATCTGAATACGGATTGCTTTTCCCATGGACAATTTTATGTTGCATGTTCAAGAGTTAGGTAAACCTAACAATCTATTTATATGCACAAACAATAGGACATGGAAGAATGTTGTATATTCTTAAGTTTTACGTAGTTAAATTGGACAGCGAAGAATGTTGTATATTCGCAAGTTTTATGTAGTTCAAAAAATATATATATTTATATCTATCTCAATTCACAGGTGGGACACAGGGACACAACTACAATGGCAGGTAACTAATATGGCGTGTAACGACTTACGCGCGCGGGGGGCTTGGGGGCGCGATGCCCCCCCAAGCCCCCCCCCCAACAGCTATATATCTATATATATAAAAATAAGTTGTCTGTGTGTCTGTCGAGTGACTTCAGGTGTGTCGACTGACGTCATTGTAAGGATTGAGCTGTATGCGTCATGAAATTGTTTGTCGACTGAAGTCATGTTTGTCAACTGATGAAATGACAGACCGGGACACAAATGACGACCGGGACACGGGGATACAGGGAATATAAATGACGACCGGGAACCTCAAAGAGAAATTACAGACTGGGACACCGAGACACAGGGAATATAAATGACGACCGGGACACAGTGACACAACTACAAAGGGGACGACGGGGGTACAGGGAAGATATATAAATGACGACCGGGACACAGGGATTGTTCGAAGAGAAACTACAGACCGGGACAGCGGGAAACAAATGAGGACCGGGAAGCTGGGACACAGGGAATATAAATGACGACCTCGACACTCAAAGAGAAAGTACAGACTGGGACACCGGGACACAAATGACGACCAGAATACTGGGAATATAAATGACGACCAGGACACAGGGACACAACTCCAAGGGGGGTGCCAGGGGACACAGGGGGATATATAAATGACGACGGGGACACAGGGAATGTTTGATTAGCAATCAGCATCAACAAAGCTAAAGGGCAATCATTAGAATAATCAGGTATAGATCTGAATACGGATTGCTTTTCCCATGGACAATTTTATGTTGCATGTTCAAGAGTTAGGTAAACCTAACAATCTATTTATATGCACAAACAATAGGACATGGAAGAATGTTGTATATTCTTAAGTTTTACGTAGTTAAATTGGACAGCGAAGAATGTTGTATATTCGCAAGTTTTATGTAGTTCAAAAAATATATATATTTATATCTATCTCAATTCACAGGTGGGACACAGGGACACAACTACAATGGCAGGTAACTAATATGGCGTGTAACGACTTACGCGCGCGGGGGGCTTGGGGGCGCGATGCCCCCCCAAGCCCCCCCCCCCAACAGCTATATATCTATATATATAAAAATAAGTTGTCTGTGTGTCTGTCGAGTGACTTCAGGTGTGTCGACTGACGTCATTGTAAGGATTGAGCTGTATGCGTCATGAAATTGTTTGTCGACTGAAGTCATGTTTGTCAACTGATGAAATGACAGACCGGGACACAAATGACGACCGGGACACGGGGATACAGGGAATATAAATGACGACCGGGAACCTCAAAGAGAAATTACAGACTGGGACACCGAGACACAGGGAATATAAATGACGACCGGGACACAGTGACACAACTACAAAGGGGACGACGGGGGTACAGGGAAGATATATAAATGACGACCGGGACACAGGGATTGTTCGAAGAGAAACTACAGACCGGGACAGCGGGAAACAAATGACGACCGGGAAGCTGGGACACAGGGAATATAAAAGACGACCTCGACACTCAAAGAGAAAGTACAGACTGGGACACCGGGACACAAATGACGACCAGAATACTGGGAATATAAATGACGACCAGGACACAGGGACACAACTCCAAGGGGGGTGCCAGGGGACACAGGGGGATATATAAATGACGACGGGGACACAGGGAATGTTTGATTAGCAATCAGCATCAACAAAGCTAAAGGGCAATCATTAGAATAATCAGGTATAGATCTGAATACGGATTGCTTTTCCCATGGACAATTTTATGTTGCATGTTCAAGAGTTAGGTAAACCTAACAATCTATTTATATGCACAAACAATAGGACATGGAAGAATGTTGTATATTCTTAAGTTTTACGTAGTTAAATTGGACAGCGAAGAATGTTGTATATTCGCAAGTTTTATGTAGTTCAAAAAATATATATATTTATATCTATCTCAATTCACAGGTGGGACACAGGGACACAACTACAATGGCAGGTAACTAATATGGCGTGTAACGACTTACGCGCGCGGGGGGCTTGGGGGCGCGATGCCCCCCCAAGCCCCCCCCCCCAACAGCTATAAATCTATATATACATAAATAAGTTGTCTGTGTGTCTGTCGAGTGACTTCAGGTGTGTCGACTGACGTCATTGTAAGGATTGAGCTGTATGCGTCATGAAATTGTTTGTCGACTGACGTCATGTTTGTCAACTGATGAAATTACAGACCGGGACACAAATGACGACCGGGACACGGGGATACAGGGAATATAAATGACGTCCGGGAACCTCAAAGAAAAATTACATACTGGGACACCGGGACACAGGGAATATAAATGACGACCGGGACACAGTGACACAACTACAAAGGGGACGACGGGGGTACAGGGAAGATATATAAATGACGACCGGGACACAGGGATTGTTCCAAGAGAAATTACAGACCGGGACACCGGGAAACAAATGACGACCGGGATGCTGGGACACAGGGAATATAAATGAAGACCTCGACACTCAAAGAGAAAGTACAGACTGGGACACCGGGACACAAATGACGACCTGAATACTGGGAATATAAATGACGACCAGGACACAGGGACACAACTACAAGGGGGGTGCCAGGGGGCAAAGGGGGATATATAAATGACGACGGGGACACAGGGAATGTTTGATTAGCAATCAGCATCAACAAAGCTAAAGGGCAATCATTAGAATAAGCAGGTATAGATCTGAATACGGATTGCTTTTCCCATGGACAATTTTATGTTGCATGTTCAAGAGTTAGGTAAACCTAACAATCTATTTATATGCACAAACAATAGGACATGGAAGAATGTTGTATATTCTTAAGTTTTACGTAGTTAAATTGGACAGCGAAGAATGTTGTATATTCGCAAGTTTTATGTAGTTCAAAAAATATATATATCTATATCTATCTCAATTCACAGGTGGGACACAGGGACACAACTACAATGGCAGGTAACTAATATGGCGTGTAACGACTTACGCGCGCGGGGGGCTTGGGGGCGCGATGCCCCCCTAAGCCCCCCCCCCCCAGCAGCTATATATCTATATATATAAAAATAAGTTGTCTGTGTGTCTGTCGAGTGACTTCAGGTGTGTCGACTGACGTCATTGTAAGGATTGAGCTGTATGCGTCATGAAATTGTTTGTCGACTGACGTCATATTTGTCAACTGATGAAATTACAGACCGGGACACAAATGACGACCGGGACACGGGGATACAGGGAATATAAATGACGACCGGGAACCTCAAAGAGAAATTACAGACTGGGACACCGGGACACAGGGAATATAAATGACGACCGGGACACAGAGACACAACTACAAAGGGGACGACGGGGGTACAGGGAAGATATATAAATGACGACCGGGACACAGGGATTGTTCGAAGAGAAATTACAGACCGGGACACCGGGAAACAAATGACGACCGGGATGCTGGGACACAGGGAATATAAATGACGACCTCGACACTCAAAGAGAAAGTACAGACTGGGACACCGGGACACAAATGACGACTGGAATACTGGGAATATAAATGACGACCAGGACACAGGGACACAACTACAAGGGGGGTGCCAGGGGGCACAAGGGGATATATAAATGACGACGGAGACACAGGGAATGTTTGATTAGCAATCAGCATCAACAAAGCTAAAGGGCAATCATTAGAATAATCAGGTATAGATCTGAATACGGATTGCTTTTCCCATGGACAATTTTATGTTGCATGTTCAAGAGTTAGGTAAACCTAACAATCTATTTATATGCAAAAACAATAGGACATGGAAGAATGTTGTATATTCTTAAGTTTTACGTAGTTAAATTGGACAGAGAAGAATGTTGTATATTCGCAAGTTTTATGTAGTTCAAAAAATATATATATTTATATCTATCTCAATTCACAGGTGGGACACAGGGACACAACTACAATGGCAGGTAACTAATATGGCGTGTAACAACTTACGCGCGCGGGGGGCTTGGGGGTGCAATGCCCCCCCAAGCCCCCCCCCCCAACAGCTATATATCTTTATATATAAAAATAAGTTGTCTGTGTGTCTGTCGAGTGACTTCAGGTGTGTCGACTGACGTCATTGTAAGGATTGAGCTGTATGCGTCATGAAATTGTTTGTCGACTGACGTCATGTTTGTCAACTGATGAAATTACAGACCGGGACACAAATGACGACCGGGACACGGGGATACAGGGAATATAAATGACGACCGGGAACCTCAAAGAAAAATTACAGACTGGGACACCGGGACACAGGGAATATAAATGACGACCGGGACACAGTGACACAACTACAAAGGGGACGACGGGGGTACAGGGAAGATATATAAATGACGACCGGGACACAGGGATTGTTCGAAGAGAAATTACAGACCGGGACACCGGGAAACAAATGACGACCGGGATGCTGGGACACAGGGAATATAAATGACGACCTCGACACTCAAAGAGAAAGTACAGACTGGGACACCGGGACACAAATGACGACCGGAATACTGGGAATATAAATGACTACCAGGACACAGGGACACAACTACAAGGGGGGTGCCAGGGGGCACAGGGGGATATATAAATGACGACGGGGACACAGGGAATGTTTGATTAGCAATCAGCATCAACAAAGCTAAAGGGCAATCATTAGAATAATCAGGTATAGATCTGAATACGGATTGCTTTTCCCATGGACAATTTTATGTTGCATGTTCAAGAGTTAGGTAAACCTAACAATCTATTTATATGCACAAACAATAGGACATGGAAGAATGTTGTATATTCTTAAGTTTTACGTAGTTAAATTGGACAGCGAAGAATGTTGTATATTCGCAAGTTTTATCTAGTTCAAAAAATATATATATTTATATCTATCTCAATTCACAGGTGGGACACAGGGACACAACTACAATGGCAGGTAACTAATATGGCGTGTAACGATTTACGCGCGCGGGGGGCTTGGGGGCGCGATGCCCCCCCAAGCCCCCCCTCCCCAACAGCTATATATCTATATATATAAAAATAAGTTGTCTGTGTGTCTGTCGAGTGACTTCAGGTGTGTCGACTGACGTCATTGTAAGGATTGAGCTGTATGCGTCATGAAATTGTTTGTTGACTGACCTCATGTTTGTCAACTTATGAAATTACAGACCGGGACACAAATGACAACCGGGACACGGGGATACAGGGAATATAAATGACGACCGGGAACCTCAAAGAGAAATTACAGACTGGGACAGCGGGACACAGGGAATATAAATGACGACCGGGACACAGTGACACAACTTCAAAGGGGACGACGGGGGTACAGGGAAGATATATAAATGACGACCGGGACACAGGGATTGTTCGAAGAGAAATTACAGACCGGGACACCGGGAAACAAATGACGACCGGGATGCTGGGACACAGGGAATATAAATGACGACCTCGACACTCAAAGAGAAAGTACAGACTGGGACACCGGGACACAAATGACGACCGGAATACTGGGAATATAAATGACGACCAGGACACAGGGACACAACTACAAGGGGGGTGCCAGGGGGCACAGGGGGATATATAAATGACGACGGAGACACAGGGAATGTTTGATTAGCAATCAGCATCAACAAAGCTAAAGGGCAATCATTAGAATAATCAGGTATAGATCTGAATACGGATTGCTTTTCCCATGGACAATTTTATGTTGCATGTTCAAGAGTTAGGTAAACCTAACAATCTATTTATATGCACAAACAATAGGACATGGAAGAATGTTGTATATTCTTAAGTTTTACGTAGTTAAATTGGACAGAGAAGAATGTTGTATATTCGCAAGTTTTATGTAGTTCAAAAAATATATATATTTATATCTATCTCAATTCACAGGTGGGACACAGGGACACAACTACAATGGCAGGTAACTAATATGGCGTGTAACGACTTACGCGCGCGGGGGGCTTGGGGGTGCGATGCCCCCCCAAGCCCCCCCCCCCCAACAGCTATATATCTTTATATATAAAAATAAGTTGTCTGTGTGTCTGTCGAGTGACTTCAGGTGTGTCGACTGACGTCATTGTAAGGATTGAGCTGTATGCGTCATGAAATTGTTTGTCGACTGACGTCATGTTTGTCAACTGATGAAATTACAGACCGGGACACAAATGACGACCGGGACACGGGGATACAGGGAATATAAATGACGACCGGGAACCTCAAAGAAAAATTACAGACTGGGACACCGGGACACAGGGAATATAAATGACGACCGGGACACAGTGACACAACTACAAAGGGGACGACGGGGGTACAGGGAAGATATATAAATGACGACCGGGACACAGGGATTGTTCGAAGAGAAATTACAGACCGGGACACCGGGAAACAAATGACGACCGGGATGCTGGGACACAGGGAATATAAATGACGACCTCGACACTCAAAGAGAAAGTACAGACTGGGACACCGGGACACAAATGACGACCGGAATACTGGGAATATAAATGACTACCAGGACACAGGGACACAACTACAAGGGGGGTGCCAGGGGGCACAGGGGGATATATAAATGACGACGGGGACACAGGGAATGTTTGATTAGCAATCAGCATCAACAAAGCTAAAGGGCAATCATTAGAATAATCAGGTATAGATCTGAATACGGATTGCTTTTCCCATGGACAATTTTATGTTGCATGTTCAAGAGTTAGGTAAACCTAACAATCTATTTATATGCACAAACAATAGGACATGGAAGAATGTTGTATATTCTTAAGTTTTACGTAGTTAAATTGGACAGCGAAGAATGTTGTATATTCGCAAGTTTTATCTAGTTCAAAAAATATATATATTTATATCTATCTCAATTCACAGGTGGGACACAGGGACACAACTACAATGGCAGGTAACTAATATGGCGTGTAACGATTTACGCGCGCGGGGGGCTTGGGGGCGCGATGCCCCCCCAAGCCCCCCCTCCCCCCAACAGCTATATATCTATATATATAAAAATAAGTTGTCTGTGTGTCTGTCGAGTGACTTCAGGTGTGTCGACTGACGTCATTGTAAGGATTGAGCTGTATGCGTCATGAAATTGTTTGTTGACTGACCTCATGTTTGTCAACTTATGAAATTACAGACCGGGACACAAATGACAACCGGGACACGGGGATACAGGGAATATAAATGACGACCGGGAACCTCAAAGAGAAATTACAGACTGGGACAGCGGGACACAGGGAATATAAATGACGACCGGGACACAGTGACACAACTTCAAAGGGGACGACGGGGGTACAGGGAAGATATATAAATGACGACCGGGACACAGGGATTGTTCGAAGAGAAATTACAGACCGGGACACCGGGAAACAAATGACGACCGGGATGCTGGGACACAGGGAATATAAGTGACGACCTCGACACTCAAAGAGAAAGTACAGACCTGGACACCGGGACACAAATGACGACCGGAATACTGAGAATATAAATGACGACCAGGACACAGGGACACAACTACAAGGGGGGTGCCAGGGGGCACAGGGGGATATATAAATGACGACGGAGACACAGGGAATGTTTGATTAGCAATCAGCATCAAAAAAGCTAAAGGGCAATCATTATAATAATCAGGTATAGATCTGAATACGGATTGCTTTTCCCATGGACAATTTTATGTTGCATGTTCAAGAGTTAGGTAAACCTAACAATCTATTTATATGCACAAACAATAGGACATGGAAGAATGTTGTATATTCTTAAGTTTTACGTAGTTAAATTGGACAGAGAAGAATGTTGTATATTCGCAAGTTTTATGTAGTTCAAAAAATATATATATTTATATCTATCTCAATTCACAGGTGGGACACAGGGACACAACTACAATGGCAGGTAACTAATATGGCGTGTAACGACTTACGCGCGCGGGGGGCTTGGGGGTGCGATGCCCCCCCAAGCCCCCCCCCCCCCAACAGCTATATATCTTTATATATAAAAATAAGTTGTCTGTGTGTCTGTCGAGTGACTTCAGGTGTGTCGACTGACGTCATTGTAAGGATTGAGCTGTATGCGTCATGAAATTGTTTGTCGACTGACGTTATGTTTGTCAACTGATGAAATTACAGACCAGGACACAAATGACGACCGGGACATGGGGATACAGGGAATATAAATGACGACCGGGAACCTCAAACAAAAATTACAGACTGGGACACCGGGACACAGGGAATATAAATGACGACCGGGACACAGTGACACAACTACAAAGGGGACGACGGGGGTACAGGGAAGATATAAAAATGACGACCGGGACAAAGGGATTGTTCGAAGAGAAATTACAGACCGGGACACCGGGAAACAAATGACGACCGGGATGCTGGGACACAGGGAATATAAATGACCACCTCGACACTCAAAGAGAAAGTACAGACTGGGACACCGGGACACAAATGACGACCGGAATACTGGGAATATAAATGACTACCAGGACACAGGGACACAACTACAAGGGGGGTGCCAGGGGGCACAGGGGGATATATAAATGACGACGGGGACACAGGGAATGTTTGATTAGCAATCAGCATCAACAAAGCTAAAGGGCAATCATTAGAATAATCAGGTATAGATCTGAATACGGATTGCTTTTCCCATGGACAATTTTATGTTGCATGTTCAAGAGTTAGGTAAACCTAACAATCTATTTATATGCACAAACAATAGGACATGGAAGAATGTTGTATATTCTTAAGTTTTACGTAGTTAAATTGGACAGCGAAGAATGTTGTATATTCGCAAGTTTTATGTAGTTCAAAAAATATATATATTTATATCTATCTCAATTCACAGGTGGGACACAGGGACACAACTACAATGGCAGGTAACTAATATGGCGTGTAACGACTTACGCGCGCGGGGGGCTTGGGGGCGCGATAACCCCCAAGCCCCCCCCCCAACAGCTATATATCTATATATATATAAATAAGTTGTCTGTGTGTCTGTCGAGTGACTTCAGGTGTGTCGACTGACGTCATTGTAAGGATTGAGCTGTATGCGTCATGAAATTGTTTGTCGACTGACGTCATGTTTGTCAACTGATGAAATTACAGACCGGGACACAAATGACGACCGGGACACGGGGATACAGGGAATATAAATGACGACCGGGAACCTCAAAGAGAAATTACAGACTGGGACACCGGGACACAGGGAATATAAATGACAACCGGGACACAGTGACACAACTACAAAGGGGACGACGGGGGTACAGGGAAGATATATAAATGACGACCGGGACACAGGGATTGTTCGAAGAGAAATTACAGACCGGGACACCGGGAAACAAATGACGACCGGGATGCTGGGACACAGGGAATATAAATGACGACCTCGACACTCAAAGAGAAAGTACAGACTGGGACACCGGGACACAAATGACGACCGGAATACTGGGAATATAAATGACGACCAGGACACAGGGACACAACTACAAGGGGGGTGCCAGGGCGCACAGGGGGATATATAAATGACGACGGGGACACAGGGAATGTTTGATTAGCAATCAGCATCAACAAAGCTAAAGGGCAATCATTAGAATAATCAGGTATAGATCTGAATACGGATTGCTTTTCCCATGGACAATTTTATGTTGCATGTTCAAGAGTTAGGTAAACCTAACAATCTATTTATATGCACAAACAATAGGACATGGAAGAATGTTGTATATTCTTAAGTTTTACGTAGTTAATTGGACAGCGAAGAATGTTGTATATTCACAAGTTTTATGTAGTTCAAAAAATATATATATTTATATCTATCTCAATTCACATGTGGGACACAGGGACACAACTACAATGGCAGGTAACTAATATGGCGTGTAACGACTTACACGCGCGGGGGGCTTGGGGGCGCGATGCCCCCCACCAAGCCCCCCCCCCCCCAACAGCTATATATCTATATATATAAAAATAAGTTGTCTGTGTGTCTGTCGAGTGACTTCAGGTGTGTCGACTGACGTCATTGTAAGGATTGAGCTGTATGCGTCATGAAATTGTTTGTCGACTGACGTCATATTTGTCAACTGATGAAATTACAGACCGGGACACAAATGACGACCGGGACACGGGGATACAGGGAATATAAATGACGACCGGGAACCTCAAAGAGAAATTACAGACTGGGACACCGGGACACAGGGAATATAAATGACGACCGGGACACAGAGACACAACTACAAAGGGGACGACGGGGGTACAGGGAAGATATATAAATGACGACCGGGACACAGGGATTGTTCGAAGAGAAATTACAGACCGGGACACCGGGAAACAAATGACGACCGGGATGCTGGGACACAGGGAATATAAATGACGACCTCGACACTCAAAGAGAAAGTACAGACTGGGACACCGGGACACAAATGACGACTGGAATACTGGGAATATAAATGACGACCAGGACACAGGGACACAACTACAAGGGGGGTGCCAGGGGGCACAGGGGGATATATAAATGACGACGGAGACACAGGGAATGTTTGATTAGCAATCAGCATCAACAAAGCTAAAGGGCAATCATTAGAATAATCAGGTATAGATCTGAATACGGATTGCTTTTCCCATGGACAATTTTATGTTGCATGTTCAAGAGTTAGGTAAACCTAACAATCTATTTATATGCAAAAACAATAGGACATGGAAGAATGTTGTATATTCTTAAGTTTTACGTAGTTAAATTGGACAGAGAAGAATGTTGTATATTCGCAAGTTTTATGTAGTTCAAAAAATATATATATTTATATCTATCTCAATTCACAG
>NW_027064930.1:0-23893 GCF_032884065.1 Artemia franciscana
AAAAGTTTTAGTTTTCGAGGGTAATAGCTACGTATGTTGAAAAAATGAAGATATTAGACTATTTTATGATTGCAAATGGTAAAGAATGTGATTAAAGGCTCTTTTCCTTTTTTTAAAGTTTTAGTTTTCGAGGGTAATAGCTACGTATGTTGAAAAAATGAAGATATTAGACTATTTTATGATTGCACATAGTAAAAAATGTGATTAAAGGCTCTTTTCCTATTTCAAAAGTTTTAGTTTTCGAGGGTAATAGCTACGTATGTTGAAAAAATGAAGATATTAGACTATTTTATGATTGCACATTGTAAAGAATGTGATTAAAGGCTCTTTTCCTATGTCAAAAGTTTTAGTTTTCGAGGGTAATAGCTACGTATGTGGAAAAAATGAAGATATTAGACTATTTTGTGATTGCAAATGGTAAAGAATGTGATTAAAGTCTCTTTTCCTATTTCAAAAGTTTTAGTTTTCGAGGGTAATAGCTACGTATGTTGAAAAAATGAAGATATTAGACTATTTTATGATTGCACATGGTAAAGAATGTGATTAAAGGCTCTTTTCCTATTTCAAAAGTTTTAGTTTTCGAGGGTAATAGCTACATATGTTGAAAAAATGAAGATGTTAGACTATTTTACTGCACATGGTAAAGAATGTGATTAAAGGCTCTTTTCCTATTTCAAATGTATTAGTTTTCGAGGGTAATAGCTACGTATGTTGAAAAAATGAAGATATTAGACTATTTTATGATTGCACATGGTAAAGAATGTGATTAAAGGCTCTTTTCCTATGTCAAAAGTTTTAGTTTTCGAGGGTACGAGGGTAATAGCTACGTATGTTGAAAAAATGAAGATATTAGACAATTTCATGATTGCACATGGTAAAGAATGTGATTAAAGTCTGTTTTCCTATTTCAAAAGTTTTAGTTTTAGAGGGTAATAGCTACGTATGTTGAAAAAATGAAGATATTAGACAATTTTATGATTGCACATGGTAAAGAATGTGATTAAATGCTCTTTTCCTATTTCAAAAGTTTTAGTTTTCGAGGGTAATAGCTACGTATGTTAAAAAAAATGAAGATATTAGACTTCTTTATGATTGTACATGGTAAAGAATGTGATTAAAGGCTCTTTTCCTATTTCAAAAGTTTTAGTTTTCGAGGGTAATAGCTACCTATGTTGAAAAAATGAAGATATTAGACAATTTTATGATTGCACATGGTAAAGAATGTGATTAAAGGCTCTTTTCCTATGTCAAAAGTTTTAGTTTTCGAGGTTAGTAGCTACGTATGTTGAAAAAATGAATATATTAGACTATTTTATGATTGCACATGGTAAAGAATGTGATTAAAGGCTCTTTTCCTATGTCAAAAGTTTTAGTTTTCGAGGGTAATAGCTACGTATGTTGAAAAAATGAAGATATTAGACTATTTTATGATTGCACATGGTAAAGTATGTGATTAAAGGCTCTTTTAATATTTCAAAAGTTTTAGTTTTTGAGGGTAATAGCTACATATGTTGAAAAAATGAAGATATTAGACTATTTTATGATTGCACATGGTAAAGAATGTGATTAAAGGCTATTTTCCTATTTCAAACGTTTTAGTTTTCGAGGGTAATAACTACGTTTGTTGAAAAAATGAAGATATTAGACAATTTTATGATTGCACATGGTAAAGAATGTGATTAAAGGCTCTTTTCCTATTTCAAAAGTTTTAGTTTTCGAGGGTAATAGCTACGTATGTTGAAAAAATGAAGATATTAGACAATTTTATGATTGCACATGGTAAGGAATGTGATTAAAGGCTCTTTTAATATTTCAAAAGTTTTAGTTTTCGAGGGTAATAGCTACATATGTTGAAAAAATGAAGATATTAGACTATTTTATGATTGCACATGGTAAAGAATGTGATTAAAGGCTCTTTTCCTATTTCAAAAGTTTTAGTTTTCGAGGGTAATAGCTACGTATGTTGAAAAAATGAAGATATTAGACTATTTTATGATTGCACATGGTAAAGTATGTGATTAAAGGCTCTTTTAATATTTCAAAAGTTTTAGTTTTCGAGGGTAATAGCTACATATGTTGAAAAAATGAAGATATTAGACTATTTTATGATTGCACATGGTAAAGAATGTGATTAAAGGCTCTTTTCCTATTTCAAACGTTTTAGTTTTCGAGGGTAATAACTACGTTTGTTTAAAAAATGAAGATATTAGACAATTTTATGATTGTACATGGCAAAGAATGTGATTAAAGGCTCTTTTCCTATTTCAAAAGTTTTAGTTTTCGAGGGTAATAGCTACGTATGTTGAAAAAATGAAGATATTAGACAATTTTATGATTGCTCATGGTAAGGAATGAGATTAAAGGCTCTTTTCCTATGTCAAAAGTTTTAGTTTTCGGGGGTAAGAGCTTTGTCTGTGGAAAAAATGAAGATATTAGACAATTTTATGATTGTACATGGTAAAGAATGTGATTAAAGGCTCTTTTCCTAAGTCAAAAGTGTTATTTTTCGAGGGTAATAGCTACGTATGTTGAAAAAATGAAGATATTAGACTATTTTATGATTGCAAATGGTAGAGAATGTGATTAAAGGCTCTTTTCCTATTTCAAAAGTTTTAGTTTTCGAGGGTAATAGCTACGTATGTTGAAAAAATGAAGATATTAGACTATATTATGATTGTAAATGGTAAAGAATGTGATTAAAGGCTCTTTTCCTTTTTCAAAAGTTTTAGTTTTCGAGGGTAATAGCTACGTATGTTGAAAAAATGAAGATATTAGACTATTTTATGATTGCACATGGTAAAGAATATGATTAAAGGCTCTTTTCCTATGTCAAAAGTTTTAGTTTTCGAGGGTAATAGCTACGTATGTGGAAAAAATGAAGATATTAGACTATTTTATGATTGCAAATGGTAAAGAATGTGATTAAAGGCTCTTTTCCTATTTCAAAAGTTTTAGTTTTCGAGGGTAATAGCTACGTATGTTGAAAAAATGAAGATATTAGACTATTTTATGATTGCACATGGTAAAGAATGTGATTAAAGGCTCTTTTCCTATTACAAAAGTTTTAGTTTTCGAGGGTAATAGCTACGTATGTTGAAAAAATGAAGATATTAGACTATTTTATGATTGCACATGGTAAAGAATGTGATTAAAGGCTCTTTTCCTATTTCAAAAGTTTTAGTTTTCGAGGGTAATAGCTACGTATGTTGAAAAAATGAAGATATTAGACAATTTTATGATTGCACATGGTAAAGGAATGTGATTAAAGGCTCTTTTCCTATGTCAAAAGTTTTAGTTTTCGAGGGTAATAGCTTATGTTGAAAAAATGAAGATATTAGACTATTTTATGATTGCACATGGTAAAGAATGTGATTAAAGGCTCTTTTCCTAAGTCAAAAGTTTTAGTTTTCGAGGGTAATAGCTACGTATGTTGAAAAAATGAAGATATTAGACTATTTTATGATTGCACATGGTAAAGAATGTGATTAAAGGCTCTTTTCCTATTTCAAAAGTTTTAGTTTTCGAGGGTAATAGCTAAGTATGTTGAAAAAATGAAGATATTAGACTATTTTATGATTGCACATGGTAAAGAATGTGATTAAAGGCTCTTTTCCTATTTCAAAAGTTTTAGTTTTCGAGGGTAATAGCTACGTATGTTGAAAAAATGAAGATATTAGACTATTTTATGATTGCACATGGTAAAGAATGTGATTAAAGGCTCTTTTCCTATTTCAAAAGTTTTAGTTTTCGAGGGTAATAGCTACGTATGTGAAAAAATGAAGATATTAGACTATTTTATGATTGCACATGGTAAAGAATGTGATTAAAGGCTCTTTTCCTATTCAAAAGTTTTAGTTTTCGGGGGTAAGTAGCTACGTATGTTGAAAAAATGAAGATATTAGACTATTTTATGATTGCATGGTAAAGAATGTGATTAAAGGCTCTTTTCCTAAGTTTCAAAAGTTTTAGTTTTCGAGGGTAATAGCTACGTATGTTGAAAAAATGAAGATATTAGACTATTTTATGATTGCACATGGTAAAGAATGTGATTAAAGGCTCTTTTCCTATTTCAAAAGTTTTAGTTTTCGAGGGTAATAGCTACGTATGTTGAAAAAATGAAGATATTAGACTATTTTATGATTGCAAATGGTAAAGAATGTGATTAAAGGCTCTTTTCCTATGTCAAAAGTTTTAGTTTTCGAGGGTAATAGCTACGTATGTTGAAAAAATGAAGATATTAGACTATTTTATGATTGCACATGGTAAAGAATGTGATTAAAGGCTCTTTTCCTATTTCAAAAGTTTTAGTTTTCGAGGGTAATAGCTACGTATGTTGAAAAAATGAAGATATTAGACTATTTTATGATTGCAAATGGTAAGAATGTGATTAAAGGCTCTTTTCCTATTCAAAAGTTTTAGTTTTCGAGGGTAATAGCTACGTATGTTGTAAAAAATGAAGATATTAGACTATTTTATGATTGTACATGGTAAAGAATGTGATTAAAGGCTCTTTTCCTAAGTCAAAAGTTTTAGTTTTCGAGGGTAATAGCTACGTATGTTGAAAAAATGAAGATATTAGACTATTTTATGATTGCAAATGGTAAAGAATGTGATTAAAGGCTCTTTTCCTATTTCAAAAGTTTTAGTTTTCGAGGGTAATAGCTACGTATGTTGAAAAAATGAAGATATTAGACTATTTTATGATTGCACATGGTAAAGAATGTGATTAAAGGCTCTTTTCCTATTTCAAAAGTTTTAGTTTTCGAGGGTAATAGCTACGTATGTTGAAAAAATGAAGATATTAGACTAATTTTATTAGATTGCACATGGTAAAGAATGTGATTAAAGGCTCTTTTCCTACTCAAAAGTTTTAGTTTTCGAGGGTAATAGCTATATGTTGAAAAAATGAAGATATTAGACTATTTTATGATTGCACATGGTAAAGAATGTGATTAAAGGCTCTTTTCCTATTTCAAAAGTTTTAGTTTTCGAGGGTAATAGCTACGTATGTTGAAAAAATGAAGATATTAGACATTTTATGATTGCACATGGTAAAGAATGTGATTAAAGGCTCTTTTCCTATTTCAAAAGTTTTAGTTTTCGAGGGTAATAGCTACGTATGTTGAAAAAATGAAGATATTAGACTATTTTATGATTGCACATGGTAAAGAATGTGATTAAAGGCTCTTTTCCTATTTCAAAAGTTTTAGTTTTCGAGGTAATAGCTACGTATGTTGAAAAAATGAAGATATTAGACTATTTTATGATTGCACATGGTAAAGAATGTGATTAAAGGCTCTTTTCCTATCAAAAGTTTTAGTTTTCGAGGGTAATAGCTACATATGTTGAAAAAATGAAGATATTAGACTATTTTATGATTGCACATCGTAAAGAATGTGATTAAAGGCTCTTTTCCTATTTCAGAAGTTTTAGTTTTCGAGGGTAATAGCTACGTTGTTGAAAAAATGAAGATATTAGACTATTTTATGATTGCACATGGTAAAGAATGTGATTAAAGGCTCTTTTCCTATTTCAAAAGTTTTAGTTTTCGAGGGTAATAGCTACGTTGTTGAAAAAATGAAGATATTAGACTATTTTATGATTGCAAATGGTAAAGAATGTGATTAAAGGCTCTTTTCCTTTTCAAAAGTTTTAGTTTTCGAGGGTAATAGCTACGTATGTTGAAAAAATGAATATATTAGACTATTTTATGATTGCACATGGTACAGAATGTGATTAAAGGCTCTTTTCCTATTTCAAAAGTTTTAGTTTTCGAGGGTAATAGCTACGTATATTGAAAAAATGAAGATATTAGACTATTTTATGATTGCACATGGTAAAGAATGTGATTAAAGGCTCTTTTCCTATTTCAAAAGTTTAGTTTTCGAGGGTAATAGCTACGTATGTTGAAAAAATGAAGATATTAGACTATTTTATGATTGCAAATGGTAAAGAATGTGATTAAAGGCTCTTTTCCTATTCAAAAGTTTTAGTTTTCGAGGGTAATAGCTACGTATGTTGAAAAAGTGAAGATATTAGACTATTTTATGATTGCACATGGTAAAGAATGTGATTAAAGGCTCTTTTCCTATTTCAAAAGTTTTAGTTTTCGAGGGTAATAGCTACGTATGTTGAAAAAATGAATATATTAGACTATTTTATGATTGCAAATGGTAAAGAATGTGATTAAAGCCTCTTTTCCTTTTTCAAAAGTTTTAGTTTTCGAGGGTAATAGCTACGTATGTTTAAAAAATAAAGATATTAGACTATTTTATGATTGCACATGGTAAAGAATGTGATTAAAGGCTCTTTTCCTATGTCAAAAGTTTTAGTTTTCGAAAGTAATAGCTACGTATGTGGAAAAAATGAAGATATTAGACTATTTTATGATTGCAAATGGTAAAGAATGTGATTAAAGGCTCTTTTCCTATTTCAAAAGTTTTAGTTCTCGAGGGTAATAGCTACGTATGTTGAAAAAATGAAGATATTAGACTATTTTATGATTGCACATGGTAAAGAATATGATTAAAGGCTCTTTTCCTCTTTTAAAAGTTTTAGTTTTCGAGGGTAATAGCTACATATGTTGAAAAAATGAAGATATTAGACAATTTTATGATTGCACATGGTAAAGAATGTGATTAAAGGCTCTTTTCCTCTTTTAAAAGTTTTAGTTTTCGAGGGTAATAGCTACATATGTTGAAAAAATGAAGATATTAGACTATTTTATGATTGCACATGGTAAAGAATGTGATTAAAGGCTCTTTTCCTATTTCAAAAGTTTTAGTTTTCGAGGGTAATAACTACGTATGTTGAAAAAATGAAGATATTAGACAGTTTTATGATTGCACATGGTAAAGAATGTTATTAAAGGCTCTTTTCCTATTTCAAAAGTTTTAGTTTTCGAGGGTAATAGCTACGTATGTTGAAAAAATGAAGATATTAGACTATTTTATGATTGCACATGGTAAAGAATATGATTAAAGGCTCTTTTCCTATTTCAAAAGTTTTAGTTTTCGATGGTAATAGCTACGTATGTTGAAAAAATGAAGATATTAGACTATTTTATGATTGCACATGGTAAAGAATATGATTAAAGGCTCTTTTCCTATTTCAAAAGTTTTAGTTTTCGAGGGTAATAGCTACATATGTTGAAAAAATGGAGATATTAGACTATTTTATGGTTGCACATGGTAAAGAATGTGATTAAAGGCTCTTTTCCTATTTCAAAAGTTTTAGTTTTCGAGGATAATAGCTATGTCTGTGGAAAAAATGAAGATATTAGACTATTTTATGATTGCACATGTTAAAGAATGTGATTAAAGGTTCTTTTCCTATTTCAAAAGTTTTAGTTTTCGAGGGTAATAACTACGTTTGTTGAAAAAATGAAGATATTAGACTATTTTATGATTGCAAATGGTAAAGAATGTGATGAAAGGCTCTTTTCCTTTTTCAAAAGTTTTAGTTTTCGAGGGTAATAGCTACGTATGTTGAAAAAATGAAGATATTAGACTATTTTATGATTGCACATGGTAAAGAATGTGATTAAAGGCTCTTTTCCTATGTCAAAAGTTTTAGTTTTCGAGGGTAATAGCTACGTATATGGAAAAAATGAAGATATTAGACTATTTTATGATTGCAAATGGTAAAGAATGTGATTAAAGGCTCTTTTCCTATTTCAAAAGTTATAGTTTTCGAGGGTAATAGCTACGTATGTTGAAAAAATGAAGATATTAGACTATTTTATGATTGCACATGGTAAAGAATGTGATTAAAGGCTCTTTTCCTATCACAAAAGTTTTAGTTTTCGAGGGTAATAGCTGCGTATGTTGAAAAAATGAAGATATTAGACTATTTTATGATTGCACATGGTAAAGAATGTGATTAAAGGCTCTTTTCCTATTTCAAAAGTTTTAGTTTTCGAGGGTAATAGCTACGTATGTTGAAAAAATGAATATATTAGACTATTTTATGATTGCAAATGGTAAAGAATGTGATTAAAGGCTCTTTTCCTTTTTCAAAAGTTTTAGTTTTCGAGGGTAATAGCTACGTATGTTGAAAAAATGAAGATATTAGACTATTTTATGATTGCACATGGTAAAGAATGTTATTAAAGGCTCTTTTCCTATGTCAAAAGTTTTAGTTTTCGAGGGTAATAGCTACGTATGTGGAAAAAATGAAGATATTAGACTATTTTGTGATTGCAAATGGTAAAGAATAAGATTAAAGTCTCTTTTCCTATTTCAAAAGTTTTAGTTTTCGAGGGTAATAGCTACGTATGTTGAAAAAATGAAGATATTAGACTATTTTATGATTGCACATGGTAAAGAATGTGATTAAAGGCTCTTTTCCTATTTCAAAAGTTTTAGTTTTCGAGGGTAATAGCTACATATGTTGAAAAAATGAAGATGTTAGACTATTTTATGATTGCACATGGTAAAGAATGTGATTAAAGGCTCTTTTCCTATTTCAAATGTATTAGTTTTCGAGGGTAATAGCTACGTATGTTGAAAAAATGAAGATATTAGACTATTTTATGATTGCACATGGTAAAGAATGTGATTAAAGGCTCTTTTCCTATGTCAAAAGTTTTAGTTTTCGAGGGTACGAGGGTAATAGCTACGTATGTTGAAAAAATGAAGATATTAGACAATTTCATGATTGCACATGGTAAAGAATGTGATTAAAGTCTGTTTTCCTATTTCAAAAGTTTTAGTTTTAGAGGGTAATAGCTACGTATGTTGAAAAAATGAAGATATTAGACAATTTTATGATTGCACATGGTAAAGAATGTGATTAAATGCTCTTTTCCTATTTCAAAAGTTTTAGTTTTCGAGGGTAATAGCTACGTATGTTAAAAAAAATGAAGATATTAGACTTCTTTATGATTGTACATGGTAAAGAATGTGATTAAAGGCTCTTTTCCTATTTCAAAAGTTTTAGTTTTCGAGGGTAATAGCTACCTATGTTGAAAAAATGAAGATATTAGACAATTTTATGATTGCACATGGTAAAGAATGTGATTAAAGGCTCTTTTCCTATGTCAAAAGTTTTAGTTTTCGAGGTTAGTAGCTACGTATGTTGAAAAAATGAATATATTAGACTATTTTATGATTGCACATGGTAAAGAATGTGATTAAAGGCTCTTTTCCTATGTCAAAAGTTTTAGTTTTCGAGGGTAATAGCTACGTATGTTGAAAAAATGAAGATATTAGACTATTTTATGATTGCACATGGTAAAGTATTTGATTAAAGGCTCTTTTAATATTTCAAAAGTTTTAGTTTTTGAGGGTAATAGCTACATATGTTGAAAAAATGAAGATATTAGACTATTTTATGATTGCACATGGTAAAGAATGTGATTAAAGGCTCTTTTCCTATTTCAAAAGTTTTAGTTTTCGAGGGTAATAACTACGTTTGTTGAAAAAATGAAGATATTAGACAATTTTATGATTGCACATGGTAAAGAATGTGATTAAAGGCTCTTTTCCTATTTCAAAAGTTTTAGTTTTCGAGGGTAATAGCTACGTATGTTGAAAAAATGAAGATATTAGACAATTTTATGATTGCACATGGTAAGGAATGTGATTAAAGGCTCTTTTAATATTTCAAAAGTTTTAGTTTTCGAGGGTAGTAGCTACATATGTTGAAAAAATGAAGATATTAGACTATTTTATGATTGCACATGGTAAAGAATGTGATTAAAGGCTCTTTTCCTATTTCAAAAGTTTTAGTTTTCGAGGGTAATAGCTACGTATGTTGAAAAAATGAAGATATTAGACTATTTTATGATTGCACATGGTAAAGTATGTGATTAAAGGCTCTTTTAATATTTCAAAAGTTTTAGTTTTCGAGGGTAATAGCTACATATGTTGAAAAAATGAAGATATTAGACAATTTTATGATTGCACATGGTAAAGAATGTGATTAAAGGCTCTTTTCCTATTTCAAAAGTTTTAGTTTTCGAGGGTAATAGCTACGTATGTTGAAAAAATGAAGATATTAGACAATTTTATGATTGCACATGGTAAGAATGTGATTAAAGGCTCTTTTCCTATTTCAAAAGTTTTAGTTTTCGAGGGTAATAGCTACGTATGTTGAAAAAATGAAGATATTAGACAATTTTATGATTGCACATGGTAAGGAATGTGATTAAAGGCTCTTTTCCTATGTCAAAAGTCTTAGTTTTCGGGGGTAAGAGCTTTGTCTGTGGAAAAAATGAAGATATTAGACAATTTTATGATTGTACATGGTAAAGAATGTGATTAAAGGCTCTTTTCCTAAGTCAAAAGTGTTATTTTTCGAGGGTAATAGCTACGTATGTTGAAAAAATGAAGATATTAGACTATTTTATGATTGCAAATGTTAGAGAATGTGATTAAAGGCTCTTTTCCTATTTCAAAAGTTTTAGTTTTCGAGGGTAATAGCTACGTATGTTGAAAAAATGAAGATATTAGACTATATTATGATTGTAAATGGTAAAGAATGTGATTAAAGGTTCTTTTCCTATGTCAAAAGTTTTAGTTTTCGAGGGTAATAGCTACGTATGTTGAAAAAATGAAGATATTAGACTATTTTATGATTGCAAATGGTAAAGAATATGATTAAAGGCTCTTTTCCTTTTTCAAAAGTTTTAGTTTTCGAGGGTAATAGCTACGTATGTTGAAAAAATGAAGATATTATACTATTTTATGATTGCACATGGTAAAGAATGTGATTAAAGGCTCTTTTCCTATGTCAAAAGTTTTAGTTTTCGAGGGTAATAGCTACGTATGTGGAAAAAATGAAGATATTAGACTATTTTATGATTGCAAATGGTAAAGAATGTGATTAAAGGCTCTTTTCCTATTTCAAAAGTTTTAGTTTTCGAGGGTAATAGCTACGTATGTTGAAAAAATGAAGATATTAGACTATTTTATGATTGCACATGGTAAAGAATGTGATTAAAGGCTCTTTTCCTATTACAAAAGTTTTAGTTTTCGTGGGTAATAGCTGCGTATGTTGAAAAAATGAAGATATTAGACTATTTTATGATTGCACATGGTAAAGAATGTGATTAAAGGCTCTTTTCCTATTTCAAAAGTTTTAGTTTTCGAGGGTAATAGCTACGTATGTTGAAAAAATGAAGATATTAGACAATTTTATGATTGCACATGGTAAGGAATGTGATTAAAGGCTCTTTTCCTATGTCAAAAGTTTTAGTTTTCGGGGGTAAGAGCTTTGTCTGTGGAAAAAATGAAGATATTAGACAGTTTTATGATTGTACATGGTAAAGAATGTGATTAAAGGCTCTTTTCCTAAGTCAAAAGTTTTATTTTTCGAGGGTAATAGCTACGTATGTTGAAAAAATGAAGATATTAGACTATTTTATGATTGCAAATGGTAAAGAATGTGATTAAAGGCTCTTTTCCTATGTCAAAAGTTTTAGTTTTCGAGGGTAATAGCTAAGTATGTTGAAAAAATGAAGCTATTAGACTATTTTATGATTGCACACGGTAAAGAATGTGATTAAAGGCTCTTTTCCTATTTCAAAAGTTTTAGTTTTCGAGGGTAATAGCTACGTATGTTGAAAAAATGAAGATATTAGACTATTTTATGATTGCACATGGTAAAGAATGTGATTAAAGACTCTTTTCCTATTACAAAAGTTTTAGTTTTCGGGGGTAGTAGCTACGTATGTTGAAAAAATGAATATATTAGACTATTTTATGATTGCAAATGGTAAAGAATATGATTAAAGGCTCTTTTCCTTTTTCAAAAGATTTAGTTTTCGAGGGTAATAGCTACGTATGTTGAAAAAATGAAGATATTAGACTATTTTATTATTGCACATGGCAAAGAATGTGATTAAAGACTCTTTTCCTATTACAAAAGTTTTAGTTTTCGGGGGTAGTAGCTACGTATGTTGAAAAAATGAATATATTAGACTATTTTATGATTGCAAATGGTAAAGAATATGATTAAAGGCTCTTTTCCTTTTTCAAAAGTTTTAGTTTTCGAGGGTAATAGCTACGTATGTTGAAAAAATGAAGATATTAGACTATTTTATGATTGCACATGGTAAAGAATGTGATTAAAGGCTCTTTTCCTATGTCAAAAGTTTTAGTTTTCGAGGGTAATAGCTACGTATGTGGAAAAAATGAAGATATTAGACTATTTTATGATTGCAAATGGTAAAGAATGTGATTAAAGGCTCTTTTCCTATTTCAAAAGTTTTTGTTTTCGAGGGTAATAGCTACGTATGTTGAAAAAATGAAGATATTAGACTATTTTATGATTGCACATGGTAAAGAATGTGATTAAAGGCTCTTTTCCTATTTCAAAAGTTTTAGTTTTCGAGGGTAATAGCTACGTATGTTGAAAAAATGAATATATTAGACTATTTTATGATTGCAAATGGTAAAGAATGTGATTAAAGCCTCTTTTCCTTTTTCAAAAGTTTTAGTTTTCGAGAGTAATAGCTACGTATGTGGAAAAAATGAAGATATTAGACTATTTTATGATTGCAAATGGTAAAGAATGTGATTAAAGGCTCTTTTCCTATTTCAAAAGTTTTAGTTCTCGAGGGTAATAGCTACGTATGTTGAAAAAATGAAGATATTAGACTATTTTATGATTGCACATGGTAAAGAATGTGATTAAAGGCTCTTTTCCAATTTCAAAAGTTTTAGTTTTCGAGGGTAATAACTACGTATGTTGAAAAAATGAAGATATTAGACAATTTTATGATTGCACATGGTAAAGAATGTTATTAAAGGCTCTTTTCCTATTTCAAAAGTTTTAGTTTTCGAGGGTAATAGCTACGTATGTTGAAAAAATGAAGATATTAGACAATTTTATGATTGCACATGGTAAAGAATGTGATTAAAGGCTCTTTTCCTCTTTTAAAAGTTTTAGTTTTCGAGGGTAATAGCTACATATGTTGAAAAAATGAAGATATTAGACTATTTTATGATTGCACATGGTAAAGAATGTGATTAAAGGCTCTTTTCCTATTTCAAAAGTTTTAGTTTTCGAGGGTAATAACTACGTATGTTGAAAAAATGAAGATATTAGACAATTTTATGATTGCACATGGTAAAGAATGTTATTAAAGGCTCTTTTCCTATTTCAAAAGTTTTAGTTTTCGAGGGTAATAGCTACGTATGTTGAAAAAATGAAGATATTAGACTATTTTATGATTGCACATGGTAAAGAATATGATTAAAGGCTCTTTTCCTATTTCAAAAGTTTTAGTTTTCGATGGTAATAGCTACGTATGTTGAAAAAATGAAGATATTAGACTATTTTATGATTGCACATGGTAAAGAATATGATTAAAGGCTCTTTTCCTATTTCAAAAGTTTTAGTTTTCGAGGGTAATAGCTACATATGTTGAAAAAATGGAGATATTAGACTATTTTATGGTTGCACATGGTAAAGAATGTGATTAAAGGCCCTTTTCCTATTTCAAAAGTTTTAGTTTTCGAGGATAATAGCTATGTCTGTGAAAAAATGAAGATATTAGACTATTTTATGATTGCACATGTTAAAGAATGTGATTAAAGGTTCTTTTCCTATTTCAAAAGTTTTAGTTTTCGAGGGTAATAACTACGTTTGTTGAAAAAATGAAGATATTAGACTATTTTATGATTGCAAATGGTAAAGAATATGATTAAAGGCTCTTTTCCTTTTTCAAAAATTTTAGTTTTCGAGGGTAATAGCTACGTATGTTGAAAAAATGAAGATAATAGACTATTTTATGATTGCACATGGTAAAGAATGTGATTAAAGGCTCTTTTCCTATGTCAAAAGTTTTAGTTTTCGAGGGTAATAGCTACGTATATGGAAAAAATGAAGATATTAGACTATTTTATGATTGCAAATGGTAAAGAATGTGATTAAAGGCTCTTTTCCTATTTCAAAAGTTATAGTTTTCGAGGGTAATAGCTACGTATGTTAAAAAATGAAGATATTAGACTATTTTATGATTGCACATGGTAAAGAATGTGATTAAAGGCTCTTTTCCTATTACAAAAGTTTTAGTTTTCGAGGGTAATAGCTGCGTATGTTGAAAAAATGAAGATATTAGACTATTTTATGATTGCACATGGTAAAGAATGTGATTAAAGGCTCTTTTCCTATTTCAAAAGTTTTAGTTTTCGAGGGTAATAGCTACGTATGTTGAAAAAATGAATATATTAGACTATTTTATGATTGCAAATGGTAAAGAATGTGATTAAAGGCTCTTTTCCTTTTTCAAAAGTTTTAGTTTTCGAGGGTAATAGCTACGTATGTTAAAAAAATGAAGATATTAGACTATTTTATGATTGCACATGGTAAAGAATGTGATTAAAGGCTCTTTTCCTATTTCAAAAGTTTTAGTTTTCGAGGGTAATAGCTACGTATGTTGAAAAAATGAAGATATTAGACTATTTTATGATTGCACATGGTAAAGAATGTGATTAAAGGCTCTTTTCCTATGTCAAAAGTTTTAGTTTTCGAGGGTAATAGCTACGTATGTGGAAAAAATGAAGATATTAGACCATTTTATGATTGCAAATGGTAAAGATTGTGATTAAAGGCTCTTTTCCTATTTCAAAAGTTTTAGTTTTCGAGGGTAATAGCTACGTATGTTGAAAAAATGAAGATATTAGACTATTTTATGATTGCACATGGTAAAGAATGTGATTAAAGGCTCTTTTCCTATTACAAAAGTTTTAGTTTTCGTGGGTAATAGCTGCGTATGTTGAAAAAATGAAGATATTAGACTATTTTATGATTGCACATGGTAAAGAATGTGATTAAAGGCTCTTTTCCTATTTCAAAAGTTTTAGTTTTCGAGGGTAATAGCTACGTATGTTGAAAAAATGAAGATATTAGACAATTTTATGATTGCACATGGTAAGGAATGTGATTAAAGGCTCTTTTCCTATGTCAAAAGTTTTAGTTTTCGGGGGTAAGAGCTTTGTCTGTGGAAAAAATGAAGATATTAGACAGTTTTATGATTGTACATGGTAAAGAATGTGATTAAAGGCTCTTTTCCTATTTCAAAAGTTTTAGTTTTCGAGGATAATAGCTATGTCTGTGGAAAAAATGAAGATATTAGACTATTTTATGATTGCACATGTTAAAGAATGTGATGAAAGGTTCTTTTCCTATTCAAAAGTTTTAGTTTTCGAGGGTAATAACTACGTTTGTTGAAAAAATGAAGATATTAGACTATTTTATGATTGCAAATGGTAAAGAATATGATTAAAGGCTCTTTTCCTTTTTCAAAAGTTTTAGTTTTCGAGGGTAATAGCTACGTATGTTGAAAAAATGAAGATATTAGACTATTTTATGATTGCACATGGTAAAGAATGTGATTAAAGGCTCTTTTCCTATGTCAAAAGTTATAGTTTTCGAGGGTAATAGCTACGTATATGGAAAAAATGAAGATATTAGACTATTTTATGATTGCAAATGGTAAAGAATGTGATTAAAGGCTCTTTTCCTATTTCAAAAGTTTTAGTTTTCGAGGGGTAATAGCTACGTATGTTGAAAAAATGAAGATATTAGACTATTTTATGATTGCACATGGTAAAGAATGTGATTAAAGGCTCTTTTCCTATTACAAAAGTTTTAGTTTTCGAGGGTAATAGCTGCGTATGTTGAAAAAATGAAGATATTAGACTATTTTATGATTGCACATGGTAAAGAATGTGATTAAAGGCTCTTTTCCTATTTCAAAAGTTTTAGTTTTCGAGGGTAATAGCTACGTATGTTGAAAAAATGAATATATTAGACTATTTTATGATTGCAAATGGTAAAGAATGTGATTAAAGGCTCTTTTCCTTTTTCAAAAGTTTTAGTTTTCGAGGGTAATAGCTACGTATGTTGAAAAAATGAAGATATTAGACTATTTTATGATTGCACATGGTAAAGAATGTGATTAAAGGCTCTTTTCCTATTTCAAAAGTTTTAGTTTTCGAGGGTAATAGCTACGTATGTTGAAAAAATGAAGATATTAGAGTATTTTATGATTGCACATGGTAAAGAATGTGATTAAAGGCTCTTTTCCTATGTCAAAAGTTTTAGTTTTCGAGGGTAATAGCTACGTATGTGGAAAAAATGAAGATATTAGACTATTTTATGATTGCAAATGGTAAAGAATGTGATTAAAGGCTCTTTTCCTATTTCAAAAGTTTTAGTTTTCGAGGGTAATAGCTGCGTATGTTGAAAAAATGAAGATATTAGACTATTTTATAATTGCACATGGTAAAGAATGTGATTAAAGGCTCTTTTCCTATTACAAAAGTTTTAGTTTTCGTGGGTAATAGCTGCGTATGTTGAAAAAATGAAGATATTAGACCATTTTATGATTGCACATGGTAAAGAATGTGATTAAAGGCTCTTTTCCTATTTCAAAAGTTTTAGTTTTCGAGGGTAATAGCTACGTATGTTGAAAAAATGAAGATATTAGACAATTTTATGATTGCACATGGTAAGGAATGTGATTAAAGGCTCTTTTCCTATGTCAAAAGTTTTAGTTTTCGGGGGTAAGAGCTTTGTCTGTGGAAAAAATGAAGATATTAGACAGTTTTATGATTGTACATGGTAAAGAATGTGATTAAAGGCTCTTTTCCTAAGTCACAAGTTTTATTTTTCGAGGGTAATAGCTACGTATGTTGAAAAAATGAAGATATTAGACTATTTTATGATTGCACATGGTAAAGAATATGATTAAAGGCTCTTTTCCTATTTCAAAAGTTTTAGTTTTCGAGGGTAATAGCTACATATGTTGAAAAAATGGAGATATTAGACTATTTTATGGTTGCACATGGTAAAGAATGTGATTAAAGGCTCTTTTCCTATTTCAAAAGTTTTAGTTTTCGAGGATAATAGCTATGTCTGTGGAAAAAATGAAGATATTAGACTATTTTATGATTGCACATGTTAAAGAATGTGATTAAAGGTTCTTTTCCTATTTCAAAAGTTTTAGTTTTCGAGGGTAATAACTACGTTTGTTGAAAAAATGAAGATATTAGACTATTTTATGATTGCAAATGGTAAAGAATATGATTAAAGGCTCTTTTCCTTTTCAAAAGTTTTAGTTTTCGAGGGTAATAGCTACGTATGTTGAAAAAATGAAGATATTAGACTATTTTATGATTGCACATGGTAAAGAATGTGATTAAAGGCTCTTTTCCTATGTCAAAAGTATTAGTTTTCGAGGGTAATAGCTACGTATATGGAAAAAATGAAGATATTAGACTATTTTATGATTGCAAATGGTAAAGAATGTGATTAAAGGCTCTTTTCCTATTTCAAAAGTTTTAGTTTTCGAGGGTAATAGCTACGTATGTTGAAAAAATGAAGATATTAGACTATTTTATGATTGCACATGGTAAAGAATGTGATTAAAGGCTCTTTTCCTATTACAAAAGTTTTAGTTTTCGAGGGTAATAGCTGCGTATGTTGAAAAAATGAAGATATTAGACTATTTTATGATTGCACATGGTAAAGAATGTGATTAAAGGCTCTTTTCCTATTTCAAAAGTTTTAGTTTTCGAGGGTAATAGCTACGTATGTTGAAAAAATGAATATATTAGACTATTTTATGATTGCAAATGGTAAAGAATGTGATTAAAGGCTCTTTTCCTTTTTCAAAAGTTTTAGTTTTCGAGGGTAATAGCTACGTATGTTGAAAAAATGAAGATATTAGACTATTTTATGATTGCATATGGTAAAGAATGTGATTAAAGGCTCTTTTCCTATTTCAAAAGTTTTAGTTTTCGAGGGTAATAGCTACGTATGTTGAATAAATGAAGATATTAGACTATTTTATGATTGCACATGGTAAAGAATGTGATTAAAGGCTCTTTTCCTATGTCAAAAGTTTTAGTTCTCGAGGGTAATAGCTACGTATGTGGAAAAAATGAAGATATTAGACTATTTTATGATTGCAAATGGTAAAGAATGTGATTAAAGGCTCTTTTCCTATTTCAAAAGTTTTAGTTCTCGAGGGTAATAGCTACGTATGTTGAAAAAATGAAGATATTAGACTATTTTATGATTGCACATGGTAAAGAATGTGATTAAAGGCTCTTTTCCTCTTTTAAAGTTTTAGTTTTCGAGGGTAATAGCTACATAAGTTGAAAAAATGAAGATATTAGACTATTTTATGATTGCACATGGTAAAGAATGTGATTAAAGGCTCTGTTCCTATTTCAAAAGTTTTAGTTTTCGAGGGTAATAACTACGTATGTTGAAAAAATGAAGATATTAGACAATTTTATGATTGCACATGGTAAAGAATGTGATTAAAGGCTCTTTTCCTATTTCAAAAGTTTTCGTTTTCGAGGGTAATAGCTACGTATGTTGAAAAAATGAAGATATTAGACAATTTTATGATTGCACATGGTAAAGAATGTGATTAAAGGCTCTTTTCCTATGTCAAAAGTTTTAGTTTTCGAGGGTAATAGCTACATATGATGAAAAAATGAAGATATTAGACTATTTTTTGATTGCACATGGTAAAGAATGTGATTAAAGGCTCTTTTCCTATTTCAAAAGTTTTAGTTTTCGAGGGTAATAGCTATGTCTGTGGAAAAAATGAAGATATTAGACTATTTTATGATTGCACATGGTAAAGAATGTGATTAAAGGCTCTTTTCCTATTTCAAAAGTATTAGTTTTCGAGGGTAATAGCTACGTATGTTGAAAAAATGAAGATATTAGACTATATTATGATTGCACATGGTAAAGAATGTGATTAAAGGCTCTTTTCCTATTTCAAAAGTTTTAGTTTTCGAGGGTAATAGCTACGTATGTTGAAAAAATGAAGATATTAGACTATTTTATGATTGCACATGGTAAAGAATGTGATTAAAGGCTCTTTTCCTATTTCAAAAGTTTTAGTTTTCGAGGGTAATAGCTACATATGTTGAAAAAATGAAGATATTAGACTATTTTATGATTGCACATGGTAAAGAATGTGATTAAAGGCTCTTTTCCTATTTCAAAAGTTTTAGTTTTCGAGGGTAATAGCTATGTCTGTGGAAAAAATGAAGATATTAGACTATTTTATGATTGCACATGGTAAAGAATGTGATTAAAGGCTCTTTTCCTATTTCAAAAGTATTAGTTTTCGAGGGTAATAGCTACGTATGTTGAAAAAATGAAGATATTAGACTATTTTATGATTGCACACGGTAAAGAATGTGATTAAAGGCTCTTTTCCTATTTCAAAAGTTTTAGTTTTCTAGGGTAATAGCTACGTATGTTGAAAAAATGAAGATATTAGACTATTTTATGATTGCAAATGGTAAAGAATGTGATTAAAGGCTCTTTTCCTATTTCAAAAGTTTTAGTTTTCGAGGGTAATAGCTACATATGTTGAAAAAATGAAGATATTAGACTATTTTATGATTGCACATGGTAAAGTATGTGATTAAAGGCTCTTTTAATATTTCAAAAGTTTTAGTTTTCGAGGGTAATAGCTACATATATTGAAAAAATGAAGATACTAGACTATTTTATGATTGCACATGGTAAAGAATGTGATTAAAGGCTCTTTTCCTATCTAAAACGTTTCAGTTTTCGAGGATAATAGCTATGTCTGTGAAAAAAATGAAGATATTAGACAATTTTATGATTGTACATGGTAAAGAATGTGATTAAAGGCTCTTTTCCTATTTCAAAAGTTTTAGTTTTCGAGGGTAATAGCTACGTATGTTGAAAAAATGAAGATATAGACAATTTTATGATTGCTCATGGTAAGGAATGAGATTAAAGGCTCTTTTCCTATTTCAAAAGTTTTAGTTTTCGAGGGTAATAGCTACGTATGTTGAAAAAATGAAGATATTAGACTATTTTATGATTGCACATGGTAAAGAATGTGATTAAAGGCTCTTTTCCTATTTCAAAAGTTTTAGTTTTCGAGGGTAATAGCTACGTATGTTGAAAAAATGAAGATATTAGACTATTTTATGATTGCACATGGTAAAAAATGTGATTAAAGGCTCTTTTCCTATGTCAAAAGTTTTAGTTTTCGAGGGTAATAGCTACGTATGTGGAAAAAATGAAGATATTAGACTATTTTATGATTGCAAATGGTAAAGAATGTGATTAAAGGCTCTTTTGCTATTTCAAAAGTTTTAGTTCTCGAGGGTAATAGCTACGTATGTTGAAAAAATGAAGATATTAGACTATTTTATGATTGCACATGGTAAAGAATGTGATTAAAGGCTCTTTTCCTCTTTTAGAGTTTTAGTTTTCGAGGGTAATAGCTACATAAGTTGAAAAAATGAAGATATTAGACTATTTTATGATTGCACATGGTAAAGAATGTGATTAAAGGCTCTTTTCCTATTTCAAAAGTTTTAGTTTTCGAGGGTAATAACTACGTATGTTGAAAAAATGAAGATATTAGACAATTTTATGATTGCACATGGTAAAGAATGTGATTAAAGGCTCTTTTCCTATTTCAAAAGTTTTCGTTTTCGAGGGTAATAGCTACGTATGTTGAAAAAATGAAGATATTAGACAATTTTATGATTGCACATGGTAAAGAATGTGATTAAAGGCTCTTTTCCTATGTCAAAAGTTTTAGTTTTCGAGGGTAATAGCTACGTATGTTGAAAAAATGAAGATATTAGACTATTTTATGATTGCACATGGTAAAGAATATGATTAAAGGCTCTTTTCCTATTTCAAAAGTTTTAGTTTTCGAGGGTAATAGCTACATATGTTGAAAAAATGAAGATATTAGACTATTTTTTGATTGCACATGGTAAAGAATGTGATTAAAGGCTCTTTTCCTATTTCAAAAGTTTTAGTTTTCGAGGGTAATAGCTATGTCTGTGGAAAAAATGAAGATATTAGACTATTTTATGATTGCACATGGTAAAGAACGTGATTAAAGGCTCTTTTCCTATTTCAAAAGTATTAGTTTTCGAGGGTAATAGCTACGTATGTTGAAAAAATGAAGATATTAGACTATATTATGATTGCACATGGTAAAGAATGTGATTAAAGGCTCTTTTCCTATTTCAAAAGTTTTAGTTTTCGAGGGTAATAGCTACGTATGCTGAAAAAATGAAGATATTAGACTATTTTATGATTGCACATGGTAAAGAATGTGATTAAAGGCTCTTTTCCTATTTCAAAAGTTTTAGTTTTCGAGGGTAATAGCTACATATGTTGAAAAAATGAAGATATTAGACTATTTTATGATTGCACATGGTAAAGAATGTGATTAAAGGCTCTTTTAATATTTCAAAAGTTTTAGTTTTCGAGGGTAATAGCTATGTCTGTGGAAAAAATGAAGATATTAGACTATTTTATGATTGCACATGGTAAAGAATGTGATTAAAGGCTCTTTTCCTATTTCAAAAGTATTAGTTTTCGAGGGTAATAGCTACGTATGTTGAAAAAATGAAGATATTAGACTATTTTATGATTGCACACGGTAAAGAATGTGATTAAAGGCTCTTTTCCTATTTCAAAAGTTTTAGTTTTCTAGGGTAATAGCTACGTATGTTGAAAAAATGAAGATATTAGACAGTTTCATGATTGCACATGGTAAAGAATGTGATTTAAGTCTGTTTTCCTATTTCAAAAGTTTTAGTTTTAGAGGGTAATAGCTACGTATGTTGAAAAAATGAAGATATTAGACAACTTTATGATTGCACATGGTAAAGATTGTGATTAAATGCTCTTTTCCTATTTCAAAAGTTTTAGTTTTCGAGGGTAATAGCTACGTATGTTAAAAAAAATGAAGATATTAGACTATTTTATGATTGTACATGGTAAAGAATGTGATTAAAGGCTCTTTTCCTATTTCAAAAGTTTTAGTTTTTGAGGGTAATAGCTACGTATGTTGAAAAAATGAAGATATTAGACAATTTTATGATTGCACATGGTAAAGAATGTGATTAAAGGCTCTTTTCCTATGTCAAAAGTTTTAGTTTTCGAGGTTAGTAGCTACGTATGTTGAAAAAATGAATATATTAGACTATTTTAGGATTGTAAATGGTAAAGAATGTGATTAAAGGCTCTTTTCCTTTTTCAAAAGTTTTAGTTTTCGAGGGTAATAGCTACGTATGTTGAAAAAATGAAGATATTAGACTATTTTATGATTGCACATGGTAAAGAATGTGATTAAAGGCTCTTTTCCTATTTCAAAAGTTTTAGTTTTCGAGTTTAATAGCTACGTATGTTGAAAAAATGAAGATATTAGACTATTTTATGATTGCACATGGTAAAGAATGTGATTAAAGGCTCTTTTCCTATGTCAAAAGTTTTAGTTTTCGAGGGTAATAGCTACGTATGTATAAAAATGAAGATATTAGACTATTTTATGATTGCAAATGGTAAAGAATGTGATTAAAGGCTCTTTTCCTATTTCAAAAGTTTTAGTTTTCGAGGGTAATAGCTACGTATGTTGAAAAAATTAAGATATTAGACTATATTATGATTGCACATGGTAAAGAATGTGATTAAAGGCTCTTTTCCTATTTCAAAAGTTTTAGTTTTCGAGGGTAATAGCTACGTATGTTGAAAAAATGAAGATATTAGACTATTTTCTGATTGCACATGGTAAAGAATGTGATTAAAGGCTCTTTTCCTATTTCAAAAGTTTTAGTTTTCGAGGGTAATAGCTACATATGTTGAAAAAATGAAGATATTAGACTATTTTATGATTGCACATGGTAAAGAATGTGATTAAAGGCTCTTTTCCTATTTCAAAAGTTTTAGTTTTCGAGGGTAATAGCTATGTCTGTGGAAAAAATGAAGATATTAGACTATTTTATGATTGCAAATGGTAAAGAATGTGATTAAAGGCTCTTTTCCTATTTCAAAAGTTTTAGTTCTCGAGGGTAATAGCTACGTATGTTGAAAAAATGAAGATATTAGACTATTTTATGATTGCAAATGGTAAAGAATGTGATTAAAGGCTCTTTTCCTCTTTTAGAGTTTTAGTTTTCGAGGGTAATAGCTACATAAGTTGAAAAAATGAAGATATTAGACTATTTTATGATTGCACATGGTAAAGAATGTGATTAAAGGCTCTTTTCCTATTTCAAAAGTTTTAGTTTTCGAGGGTAATAACTACGTATGTTGAAAAAATGAAGATATTAGACAATTTTATGATTGCACATGGTAAAGAATGTGATTAAAGGCTCTTTTCCTATTTCAAAAGTTTTCGTTTTCGAGGGTAATAGCTACGTATGTTGAAAAAATGAAGATATTAGACAATTTTATGATTGCACATGGTAAAGAATGTGATTAAAGGCTCTTTTCCTATGTCAAAAGTTTTTGTTTTCGAGGGTAATAGCTACGTATGTTGAAAAAATGAAGATATTAGACTATTTTATGATTGCACATGGTAAAGAATATGATTAAAGGCTCTTTTCCTATTTCAAAAGTTTTAGTTTTCGAGGGTAATAGCTACATATGTTGAAAAAATGAAGATATTAGACTATTTTTTGATTGCACATGGTAAAGAATGTGATTAAAGGCTCTTTTCCTATTTCAAAAGTTTTAGTTTTCGAGGGTAATAGCTATGTCTGTGGAAAAAATGAAGATATTAGACTATTTTATGATTGCACATGGTAAAGAATGTGATTAAAGGCTCTTTTCCTATTTCAAAAGTATTAGTTTTCGAGGGTAATAGCTACGTATGTTGAAAAAATGAAGATATTAGACTATATTATGATTGCACATGGTAAAGAATGTGATTAAAGGCTCTTTTCCTATTTCGAAAGTTTTAGTTTTCGAGGGTAATAGCTACGTATGTTGAAAAAATGAAGATATTAGACTATTTTATGATTGCACATGGTAAAGAATGTGATTAAAGGCTCTTTTCCTATTTCAAAAGTTTTAGTTTTTGAGGGTAATAGCTACATATGTTGAAAAAATGAAGATATTA
>NW_027064931.1:0-23889 GCF_032884065.1 Artemia franciscana
TTTTAGTTTTCGAGGGTAATAGCTACGTATGTTGAAAAAATGAAGATATTAGACTATTTTATGATTGCAAATGGTAAAGAATGTGATTAAAGGCTCTTTTCCTATGTCAAAAGTTTAGTTTTCGAGGGTAATAGCTATGTATGTTGAAAAAATGAAGATATTAGACTATTTTATGATTGCAAATGGTAAAAAATGTGATTAAAGGCTCTTTTCCTATGTCAAAAGTTTTAGTTTTCGAGGGTAATAGCTACGTATGTTGAAAAAATGAAGATATTAGACTATTTTATGATTGCACATGGTAAAGAATGTGATTAAAGGCTCTTTTCCTATTTCAAAAGTTTAAATTTTCGAGGGTAATAGCTACGTATGTTGGAAAAATGAAGATATTAGACTATTTTATGATTGCACATGGTAAAGAATGTGATTAAAGGCTCTTTTCCTATGTCAAAAGTTTTAGTTTTCGAGGGTAATAGCTACGTATGTTGGAAAAATGAAGATATTAGACTATTTTATGATTGCACATGGTAAAGAAAGTGCTTAAAGGCTCTTTTCCTATTTCAAAAGTTTTAGTTTTCGAGGGTAATAGCTACGTATGTTGAAAAAATGAAGATATTAGACTATTTTATGATTGCAAATGGTAAAGAATGTGATTAAAGGCTCTTTTCCTATTTCAAAAGTTTTCGTTTTCGAGGGTAATAGCTACGTATGTTGGAAAAATGAAGATATTAGACTATTTTATGATTGCACATGGTAAAGAATGTGATTAAAGGCTCTTTTCCTATGTCAAAAGTTTTAGTTTTCGAGGGTAATAGCTACGTATGTTGAAAAAATGAAGACATTAGACTATTTTATGATTGCAAATGGTAAAGAATGTGATTAAAGGCTCTTTTCCTATGTCAAAAGTTTTAGTTTTCGAGGGTAATAGCTACGTATGTTGAAAAAATGAAGATATTAGACTATTTTATAATTGCACATGGTAAAGAATGTGATTAAAGGCTCTTTTCCTATGTCAAAAGTTTTAGTTTTCGAGGGTAATAGCTACGTATGTTGGAAAAATGAAGATATATGACTATTTTATAATTACAAATGGTAACGAATGTGATTAAAGGCTCTTTTCCTATTTCAGAAGTTTTAGTTTTCGAGGGTAATAGCTACGTATGTTGAAAAATGAAGATATTAGACTATTTTATGATTGCAAATGGTAAAGAATGTGATTAAAGGCTCTTTTCCTATTTCAAAAGTTATCGTTTTCGAGGGTAATAGCTACGTATGTTGGAAAAATGAAGATATTAGACTATTTTATGATTGCACATGGTAAAGAATGTGATTAAAGGCTCTTTCCCTATGTCAAAAGTTTTAGTTTTCGAGGGTAATAGCTACGTATGTTGAAAAAATGAAGATATTAGACTATTTTATGATTGCAAATGGTAAAGAATGTGATTAAAGGCTCTTTTCCTATGTCAAAAGTTTTAGTTTCGAGGGTAATAACTACGTATGTTGAAAAAATGAAGATATTAGACTATTTTATGATTGCAAATGGTAAAGAATGTGATTAAAGGCTCTTTTCCTATCTCAAAAGTTTTAGTTTTCGAGGGTAATAGCTACGTAGCCTAAGTTGAAAAAATGAAGATATTAGACTATTTTATGATTGCAAATGGTAAAGAATGTGATTAAAGGCTCTTTTCCTATGTCAAAAGTTTTAGTTTTCGAGGGTAATAGCTACGTATGTTGAAAAAATGAAGATATTAGACTATTTTATGATTGCAAATGGTAAAGAATGTGATTAAAGGCTCTTTTCCTATGTCAAAAGTTTTAGTTTTCGAGGGTAATAGCTAAGTATGTTGAAAAAATGAAGATATTAGACTATTTTATGATTGCAAATGGTAAAGAATGTGATTAAAGGCTCTTTTCCTATTTCAAAAGTTTTCGTTTTCGAGGGTAATAGCTACGTATGTTGGAAAAATGAAGATATTAGACTATTTTATGATTGCACATGGTAAAGAATGTGATTAAAGGCTTTTTTCCTATGTCAAAAGTTTTAGTTTTCGAGGGTAATAGCTACGTATGTTGAAAAAATGAAGATATTAGACTATTTTATGATTGCAAATGGTAAAGAATGTGATTAAAGGCTCTTTTCCTATTTCAAAAGTTTTCGTTTTCGAGGGTAATAGCTAACGTATGTTGGAAAAATGAAGATATTAGACTATCTTATGATTTCACATGGTAAGGAATGTGATTAAAGGCTCTTTTCCTATGTCAAAAGTTTTAGTTTTCGAGGGTAATAGCTACGTATGTTGAAAAAATGAAGATATTAGACTATTTTATAATTGCAAATGGTAACGAATGTGATTAAAGGCTCTTTTCCTATGTCAAAAGTTTTAGTTTTCGAGGGTAATAGCTACGTATGTTGAAAAACTGAAGATATTAGACTATTTTATAATTGCAAATGGTAACGAATGTGATTAAAGGCTCTTTTCCTATGTCAAAAGTTTTGGTTTTCGAGGGTAATAGCTACGTATGTTGAAAAAGTGAAGATATTAGACTATTTTATAATTGCAAATGGTAACGAATGTGATTAAAGGCTCTTTTCCTATGTCAAAAGTTTTAGTTTTCGAGGGTAACAGCTACGTATGTTTGAAAAAGGAAGATATTAGCCTATTTTATGATTGCACATGGTAAAGGATGTGATTAAAGGCTCTTTTCCTATGTCAAAAGTTTTAGTTTTCGAGGGTAATAGCTACGTATGTTGGAAAAATGAAGATATTAGACTATTTTATGATTGCACATGGTAAAGAAAGTACTTAAAGGCTCTTTTCCTATTTCAAAAGTTTTAGTTTTCGAGGGTAATAGCTACGTATGTTGAAAAAATGAAGATATTAGACTATTTTATAATTGCAAATGGTAACGAATGTGATTAAAGACTCTTTTCCTATGTCAAAAGTTTTAGTTTTCGAGGGGTAATAGCTACGTATGTTGGAAAAATGAAGATATTAGACTATTTTATGATTGCACATGGTAAAGAATGTGATTAAAGGCTCTTTTCCTATGTCAAAAGTTTTAGTTTTCGAGGGTAATAGCTACGTATGTTGAAAATATGAAGATATTAGACTATTTTATGATTGCAAATGGTAAAGAATGTGATTAAAGGCTCTTTTCCTATGTCAAAAGTTTTAGTTTTCGAGGGTAATAGCTAAGTATGTTGAAAAAATGAAGATAATAGACTATTTTATGATTGCAAATGGTAAAGAATGTGATTAAAGGCTCTTTTCCTATTTCAAAAGTTTTCATTTTCGAGGGTAATAGCTACGTATGTTGGAAAAATGAAGATATTAGACTATTTTATGATTGCACATGGTAAAGAATTTGATTAAAGGCTCTTTTCCTATGTCAAAAGTTTTAGTTTTCGAGGGTAATAGCTACGTAAGTCGAAAAAATGAAGATATTAGACTATTTTATGATTGCAAATGGTAAAGAATGTGATTAAAGGCTCTTTTCCTATTTCAAAAGTTTTCGTTTTCGAGGGTAATAGCTACGTATGTTGGAAAAATGAAGATATTAGACTATTTTATGATTTCACATGGAAAAGAATGTGATTAAAGGCTCTTTTCCTATGTCAAAAGTCTTAGTTTTCGAGGGTAATAGCTACGTATGTTGAAAAAATGAAGATATTAGACTATTTTATGATTGCAAATGGTAAAGAATGTGATTAAAGGTTCTTTTCCTATGTCAAAAGTTTTAGTTTTCGAGGGTAATGGCTACGTATTTTGAAAAAATAAAGATATTAGACTATTTTATGATTGCACATGGTAAAGAATGTGATTAAAGGCTCTTTTTCTATGGCAAAAGTTTTAGTTTTCGAGGGTAATAGCTACGTACGTTGAAAAACTGAAGATATTAGACTATTTTATGATTGCAAATGGTAAAGAATGTGATTAAAGGCTCTTTTCCTATGTCAAAAGTTTTAGTTTTCGATGGTAATAGCTACGTATGTTGAAAAAAATGAAGATAAGAGACTATTTTATGATTGCACATGGTAAAGAATGTGATTAAAGGCTCTTTTTCTATGTCAAAAGTTTTAGTTTTCGAAGGGTAATAGCTACGTATGTTGGAAAAATGAAGATATTTGACTATTTTATGATTGCACATGGTAAAGAAAGTGCTCAAAGGCTCTTTTCCTATTTCAAAAGTTTTAGTTTTCCAGGATAATAGCTACGTATGTTGAAAAAGTGAAGATATTAGACTATTTTATAATTGCAAATGGTAACGAATGTGATTAAAGGCTCTTTTCCTAAATCAAAAGTTTTAGTTATCGAGGGTAATAGCTACGTATGTTGAAAAATGAAGATATTAGACTATTTTATAATTGCAAATGGTAACGAATGTGATTAAAGGCTCTTTTCATATGTCAAAAGTTTTAGTTTTCGAGGGTAATAGCTACGTATGTTAAAAAATGAAGATATTAGACTATTTTATAATTGCAAATGGTAACGAATGTGATTAAAGGCTCTTTTCCTATATCAAAAGTTTTAGTTTTCGAGGGTAATAGCTACGTATATTGAAAAAATGAAGATATTAGACTATTTTATAATTGCAAATGGTAACGAATGTGATTAAAGGCTCTTTTCCTATGTCAAAAGTTTTAATTTTCGAGGGTAATAGCTACGTATGTTGGAAAAATGAAGATATTAGACTATTTTATGATTGCACATGGTAAAGAATGTGATTAAAGGCTCTTTTCCTATGTCAAAAGTTTTAGTTTTCGAGGGTAATAGCTACGTATGTTGGAAAAATGAAGATATTAGACTATTTTATGATTTCACATGGTAAAGAAAGTGCTTAAAGGCTCTTTCCTATTTCAAAAGTTTTAGTTTTCGAGGGTAATAGCTACGTATGTTGAAAAAATGAAGATATTAGACTATTTTATAATTGCAAATGGTAACGAATGTGATTAAAGGCTCTTTTCCTATGTCAAAAGTTTTAGTTTTTTAGGGTAATAGCTACGTATGTTGGAAAAATGAAGATATTAGACTATTTTATGATTGCACATGGTAAAGAATGTGATTAAAGGCTCTTTTCTTATGTCAAAAGTTTTAGTTTTCGAGGGTAATAGCTACGTATGTTGAAAAAATGAAGATATTAGACTATTTTATGATTGCAAATGGTAAAGAATGTGATTAAAGGCTCTTTTCCTATGTCAAAAGTTTTAGTTTTCGAGGGTAATAGCTACGTATGTTGGAAAAATAAAGATATTAGACTATTTTATGATTGCACATCGTAAAGAATGTGATTAAAGGCTCTTTTTCTATGGCAAAAGTTTTAGTTTTCGAGGGTAATAGCTACGTATGTTGAAAAAATGAAGATATTAGACTATTTTATGATTGCAAATGGTAAAGAATGTGATTAAAGGCTCTTTTCCTATGTCAAAAGTTTTAGTTTTCGAGGGTAATAGCTACGTATGTTGGAAAAATGAAGATATTAGACTATTTTATGATTGCACATGGTAAAGAATGTGATTAAAGGCTCTTTTTCTATTTCAAAAGTTTTAGTTTTCGAAGGCTAATAGCTACGTATGTTGGAAAAATGAAGATATTAGACTATTTTATGATTGCACATGGTAAAGAAAGTGCTTAAACACTCTTTTCCTAGGTCAAAAGTTTTAGTTTTCGAGGGTAATAGCTACGTATGTTGAAAAAATGAAAATATTAGACTATTTTATAATTGCAAATGGTAACGAATGTGATTAAAGGCTCTTTTCCTATGTCAAAAGTTTTAGTTTTCGAGGGTAATAGCTACGTATGTTGAAAAAATGAAGATATGAGACTATTTTATGATTGCACATGGTAAAGAATGTGATTAAAGGCTCTTTTTCTATGTCAAAAGTTTTAGTTTTCGAAGGGTAATAGCTACGTATGTTGGAAAAATGAAGATATTAGACTATTTTATGATTGCACATGGTAAAGAAAGTGCTTAAAGGCTCTTTTCCTAGGTCAAAAGTTTTAGTTTTCGAGGGTAATAGCTACGTATGTTGAAAAAATGAAGATATTAGACTATTTTATGATTGCACATGGTAAAGAATGTGATTAAAGGCTCTTTCCTATGTCAAAAGTTTTAGTTTTCGAGGGTAATAGCTACGTATGTTGAAAAAATGAAGATATTAGACTATTTTATATTGCACATGGTAAAGAATGTGATTAAAGGCTCTTTTCCTATGTCAAAAGTTTTAGTTTTCGAGGGTAATAGCTACGTATGTTAAAAAATGAAGATATTAGACTATTTTATGATTGCAAATGGTAAAGAATGTGATTAAAGGCTCTTTTCCTATGTCAAAAGTTTTAGTTTTCGAGGGTAATAGCTACGTATGTTGAAAAAATGAAGATATTAGACTATTTTATAATTGCAAATGGTAACGAATGTGATTAAAGGCTCTTTTCCTATGTCAAAAGTTTTAGTTTTCGAGGGTAATAGCTACGTATGTTGGAAAAAATGAAGATATTAGACTATTTTATGATTGCACATGGTAAAGAATGTGATTAAAGGCTCTTTTCCTATGTCAAAAGTTTTAGTTTTCGAGGGTAATAGCTACGTATGTTGAAAAATGAAGATATTAGACTATTTTATGATTGCACATGGTAAAGAATGTGATTAAAGGCTCTTTTCCTATTTCAAAAGTTTTAGTTTTCGAGGGTAATAGCTACGTATGTTGAAAAAATGAAGATATTAGACTATTTTATGATTGCAAATGGTAAAGAATGTGATTAAAGGCTCTTTTCCTATGTCAAAAGTTTTAGTTTTCGAGGGTAATAGCTACGTATGTTGGAAAAATGAAGATATTAGACTATTTTATGATTGCACATGGTAAAGAATGTGATTAAAGGCTCTTTTCTATGTCAAAAGTTTTAGTTTTCGAGGGTAATAGCTACGTATGTTGAAAAAATGAAGATATTAGACTATTTTATGATTGCAAATGGTAAAGAATGTGATTAAAGGCTCTTTTCCTATGTCAAAAGTTTTAGTTTTCGAGGGTAATAGCTACGTATGTTGAAAAAATGAAGATATTAGACTATTTTATGATTGCAAATGGTAAAGAATGTGATTAAAGGCTCTTTTCCTATGTCAAAAGTTTTAGTTTTCGAGGGTAATAGCTACGTATGTTGAAAAATGAAGATATTAGACTATTTTATGATTGCACATGGTAAAGAATGTGATTAAAGGCTCTTTTCTATGTCAAAAGTTTTAGTTTTCGAGGGTAATAGCTACGTATGTTGAAAAAATGAAGATATTAGACTATTTTATGATTGCAAATGGTAAAGAATGTGATTAAAGGCTCTTTTCCTATGTCAAAAGTTTTAGTTTTCGAGGGTGATAGCTAAGTATGTTGAAAAAATGAAGATATTAGACTATTTTTTGATTGCAAATGGTAAAGAATGTGATTAAAGGCTCTTTTCCTATGTCAAAAGTTTTAGGTTTCGAGAGTAATAGCTACGTATGTTGAAAAAATGAAGATATTATTCTATTTTATGATTGCAAATGGTAAAGAATGTGATTAAAGGCTCTTTTCCTATTTCAACAGTTTTCGTTTTCGAGGGTAATAGCTACGTATGTTGGAAAAATGAATATATTAGACTATTTTATGATTGCACATGGTAAAGAATTTGATTAAAGGCTCTTTTCCTATGTCAAAAGTTTTAGTTTTCGAGGGTAATAGCTACGTATGTCAAAAAAATGAAGATATTAGACTGTTTTATGATTGCAAATGGTAAAGAATGTGATTAAAGGCTCTTTTCCTATTTCAAAAGTTTTCGTTTTCGAGGGTAATAGCTACGTATGTTGGAAAAATGAAGATATTAGACTATTTTATGATTGCACATGGAAAAGAATGTGATTAAAGGCTCTTTTCCTATGTCAAAAGTCTTAGTTTTCGAGGGTAATAGCTTCGTATGTTGAAAAAAATGAAGATATTAGACTATTTTATGATTGCAAATGGTAAAGAATGTGATTAAAGGCTCTTTTCCTATGTCAAAAGTTTTAGTTTTCGAGGGTAATAGCTACGTATGTTGGAAAAATAAAGATATTAAACTATTTTATGATTGCACATGGTAAAGAATGTGATTAAAGGCTCTTTTTCTATGGAAAAAGTTTTAGTTTTCAAGGGTAATAGCTACGTATGTTGAAAAAATGAAGATATTAGACTATTTTATGATTGCAAATGGTAAAGAATGTGATTAAAGGCTCTTTTTCTATGTCAAAAGTTTTAGTTTTCGAGGGTAATAGCTACGTATGTTGGAAAAATGAAGATATTAGACTATTTTATGATTGCACATGGTAAATAATGTGATTAAAGGCTCTTTTCCTATGTCAAAAGTTTTAGTTTTCGAGGGTAATAGCTACGTATGTTGGAAAAATGAAGATATTAGACTATTTTATGATTGCAAATGGTAAAGAATGTGATTAAAGGCTCTTTTCCTATTTCAAAAGTTTTAGTTTTCGAGGGTAATAGCTACGAATGTTGAAAAATAAAGATATTAGACTATTTTATGATTGCAAATGGTAAAGAATGTGATTAAAGGCTCTTTTCCTATTTCAAAAGTTTTAGTTTTCGAGGGTAATAGCTACGTATGTTGAAAAAATGAAGATATTAGACTATTTTATGATTGCACATGGTAAAAAATGTGATTAAAGGCTCTTTTCCTATTTCAAAAGTTTTAGTTTTCGAGGGTAATAGCTACGTATGTTGAAAAAATGAAGATATTAGACTATTTTATGATTGGAAATGGTAAAGAATGTGATTAAAGGCTCTTTTACTATTTCAAAAGTTTTAGTTTTCGAGAGTAATAGCTTTGTCTGTGGAAAAAATGAAGATATTAGACAATTTTATGATTGCCCATGGTAAAGAATGTGATTAAAGGCTCTTTTCCTATTTCAAAAGTTTTAGTTTTCGAGGGTAATAGCTACGTATGTTGAAAAAATGAAGATATTAGACTATTTTATGATTGCACATGGTAAAGAATGTGATTAAAGGCTCTTTTCCCATGTCAAAAGTTTTAGTTTTCGAGGGTAATAGCTACGTATGTTGAAAAAATGAAGATATTAGACTATTTTATGATTGCACATGGTAAAAAATGTGATTAAAGGCTCTTTTCCTATTTCAAAACTTTTAGTTTTCGAGGGTAATAGCTTTATCTGTGGAAAAAATGAAGATATTAGACAATTTTTTGATTGCACATGGTAAAGAATGTGATTAAAGGCTCTTTTCCTATGTCAAAAGTTTTAGTTTTCGAGGGTAATAGCTAAGTATGTTGAAAAAATTAAGATATTAGACTATTTTATGATTGCAAATGGCAAAGAATGTGATTAAAGGCTCTTTTCCTATTTCAAAAGTTTTAGTTTTCGAGGGTAATAGCTACGTATGTTGAAAAAATGAAGATATTAGGCTATTTTATGATTGCAAATGGTAAAGAATGTGATTAAAGGCTCTTTTCCTATGTCAAAAGTTTTAGTTTTCGAGGGTAATAGCTACGTATGTTGAAAAAAAGAAGATATTAGACTATTTTATGATTGCAAATGGTAAAGAATCTGATTAACGGCTCTTTTCCTATTTCAAAAGTTTCAGTTTTCGAGGGTAATAGCTACGTATGTTGAAAAAATGAAGATATTAGACTATTTTATGATTGCAAATGGTAAAGAATTTGATAAAAGGCTCTTTTCCTATTTCAAAAGTTTTAGTTTTCGGGGGTAAGAGCTACGTATGTTGAAAAAATGATGATATTAGACTATTTTATGATTGCAAATGGTAAAGAATGTGATTAAAGGCTCTTTTCCAATGTCAAAAGTTTTAGTTTTCGAGGGTAATAGCTACGTATGTTGAAAAAATGAAGATATTATACTATTTTATGAATGCAAATGGTAAAGAATGTGATTGAAGGCTCTTTTCCTATTTCAAAAGTTTTAGTTTTCGAGGGTAATAGCTACGTATGTTGAAAAAATGAAGCTATTAGACTATTTTGTGATTGCAAATGGTAAAGAATGTGATTAAAGGCTCTTTTACTATTTCAAAAGTTTTAGTTTTCGAGGATAAGAGCTTTGTCTGTGGAAAAAATGAAGACGTTAGACTATTTTATGATTGTACATGGTAAAGAATATGATTAAAGGCTCTTTTCCTATTTCAATAGTTTTAGTTTTCGAGTGTAATAGCTATGTCTGTGGAAAAAATGAAGATATTAGACAATTTTATGATTTCACATGGTAAAGAATGTGATTAAAGGCTCTTTTCCTATTTCAAAAGTTTTAGTTTTAGAGGGTAGTAGCTTTGTCTGTGGAAATAATGAAGATATTAGACAATTTTATGATTGCACATGGTAAAGAATGTGATTAAAGGCTCTTTTCCAATTTCAAAAGTTTTAGTTTTCGAGGGCAATAGCTACGTATGTTGAAAAAATGAAGATATTAGACACTTTTATGATTGCACATGGTAAAGAATGTGATTAAAGGCTCTTTTCCTATTTCAAAAGTTTTAGTTTTCGAGGGTAATAGCTACGTATGTTGAAAAAATGAAGATATTAGACTATTTTATGACTGCAAGTGGTAAAGAATGTGATTAAAGGCTCTTTTCCTATGTCAAAAGATTTAGTTTTCGAGGGTAATAGCTACGTATGTGGAAAAAATGAAGATATTAGACTATTTTATGATTGCAAATGGTAAAGAATGTGATTAAAGGCTCTTTTCCTATTTCAAAAGTTCTAGTTTTCGAGGGTAATAGCTAGGTCTGTGGAAAAAATGAAGATATTAGACTATTTTATGATTGCACATGGTAAAGAATGTGATTAAAGGCTCTTTTCCTATTTCAAAAGTTTTATTTTTCGAGGGTTATAGCTACGTATGTTGAAAAAATGAAGATATTAGACAATTTTATGATTGCACATGGTAAAGAATATGATTAAAGGCTCTTTTCCTATTTCAAAAGTTTTAGTTTTCGAGGGTAATAGCTACGTATGTTGAAAAAATGAAGATATTAGATAATTTTATGATTGCACATGGTAAAGAGTGTGATTAAATGCTCTTTTCCTATTTCAAAAGTTTTAGTTTTCGAGGGTAATAGCTACGTATGTTGAAAAAATGAAGATATTTGACTATTTTATGATTGCACATGGTAAAGAATGTGATTAAAGGCTCTTTTCCTATTTCAAAAGTTTTAGTTTTCGAGGGTAATAGCTACGTATGTTGAAAAAATGAAGATATTAGACTATTTTATGATTGCAAAAGGTAAAGAATGTAATTAAAGGCTCTTTTCCTATTTCAAAAGTTTTAGTTTTCGAGGGTAATAGCTTTGTCTGTGGAAAAAATGAAGATATTAGACTATTTTATGATTGCAAATGGTAAAGAATGTGATTAAAGGCTCTTTTCCTATTTCAAAAGTTTTAGTTTTCGAGGGTAAGAGCTTTGTCTGTGGAAAAAATGAAGATATTAGACAATTTTATTATTGCACAGGGTAAAGAATGTGATTAAAGGCTCTTTTCCTATTTCAAAAGTTTTAGTTTTCGAGGGTAATAGCTACGTATGTTGAAAAAATGAAGATATTAGACTATTTTATGATTGCACATGGTAAAGAATGTGTTTAAAGGCTCTTTTCCTATTTCAAAAGTTTTAGTTTTCGAGAGTAATAGCTACGTATGTTGAAAAAATGAAGATATTAGACTATTTTATGATTGCACATGGTAAAGAATGTTATTAAAGGCTCTTTTCCTATTTCAAAAGTTTTAGTTTTCGAGGGTAATAGCTACGTATGTTGAAAAAATGAAGATATTAGACTATTTTATGATTGCACATGGTAAAGAATGTGATTAAAGGCTCTTTTCCTATTTCAAAAGTTTTAATTTTCGAGGGTAATAGCTATGTCTGTGGAAAAAATGAAGATATTAGACTATTTTATGATTGCACATGGTAAAGAATGTGATTAAAGGCTCTTTTCCTATTTCAAAAGTTTTAGTTTTCGAGGGTAATAGCTACGTATGTTGAAAAAATGAAGATATTAGACAATTTTATGATTGCACATGGTAAAGAATGTGATTAAAGGCTCTTTTCCTATTTCAAAAGTTTTAGTTTTCGAGGGTAATAGCTACGTATGTTAAAATAATGAAGATATTAGACAATTTTATGATTGCACATGGTAAAGAATGTGATTAAAGGCTCTTTTCCCGTGTCAAAAGTTTTATTTTTCGAGGGTAATATCTACGTATGTTGAAAAAATGAAGATATTAGACTATTTTATGATTGCAAATGGTAAAGAATGTGATTAAAGGCTCTTTTCCCATTTCAAAAGTTTTAGTTTTCGAGGGTAATAGCTACGTATGTTGAAAAAATGAAGATATTAGACTATTTTATGATTGCAAATGGTAAAGAATGTGATTAAAGGCTCTTGTCCTATTTCAAAAGTTTTAGTTTTCGAGGGTAATAGCTACGTATGTTGAAAAAATGAAGATATTAGACTATTTTATGATTGCAAATGGTAAAGAATGTGATTAAAGGCTCTTTTCCTATTTCAAAAGTTTTAGTTTTCGAGGGTAATAGTTACGTATGTTGAAAAAATGAAGATATTAGACTATTTTATGATAGAAAATGGTAAATAATGTGATTAAAGGCTCTTTTCCTATTTCAAAAGTTTTAGTTTTCGAGGGAAATAGCTACGTATTTTGAAAAAATGAAGCGATTAGACTATTTTGTGATTGCAAATGGTAAAGAATGTGATTAAAGGCTCTTTTCCTATTTCAAAAGTTGTAGTTTTCGAGGATAAGAGCTTTGTCTGTAGAAAAAATGAAGATATTAGACTATTTTATGATTGCACATGGTAAAGAATGTGATTAAAGGCTCTTTTCCTATTTCAATAGTTTTAGTTTTCGAGGGTAATAGCTACGTATGTTGAAAAAATGAAGATATTAGACTATTTTATGATTGCAAATGGCAAAGAATGTGATAAAAGGCTCTTTTCCTATTTCAAAAGTTTTAGTTTTCGGGGGTAAGAGCTACGTATGTTGAAAAAATGAAGATATTAGACTATTTTATGATTGCAAATGGTAAAGAATGTGATTAAAGGCTCTTTTCCAATGTCAAAAGTTTTAGTTTTCGAGGGTAATAGCTACGATTGTTGAAAAAATGAAGATATTAGACTATTTTATGATTGCAAATGGTAAAGAATGTGATTAAAGGCTCTTTTCCTATTTCAAAAGTTTTAGTTTTCGAGGGTAATAGCTCCGTATGTTGAAAAAATGAAGCTATTAGACTATTTTGTGATTGCAAATGGTAAAGAATGTGATTAAAGGCTCTTTTACTATTTCAAAAGTTTTAGTTTTCGAGGATAAGAGCTTTGTCTGTGGAAAAAAATGAAGACATTAGACTATTTTATGATTGTACATGGTAAAGAATGTGATTAAAGGCTCTTTTCCTATTTCAATAGTTTTAGTTTTCGAGTGTAATAGCTATGTCTGTGGAAAAAATGAAGATATTAGACTATTTTATGATTGCACATGGTAAAGAATGTGATTAAAGGTTCTTTTCCTATTTCAAAAGTTTTTAGTTTTCGAGGGTAATAGCTACGTATGTTGAAAAAATGAAGATATTAGACTATTTTATGATTGCAAATGGCAAAGAATGTGATTAAAGGCTCTTTTCCTATTTCAAAAGTTTTAGTTTTCGAGGGTAATAGCTACGGTTGTTGAAAAAATGAAGATATTAGGCTATTTTATGATTGCAAATGGTAAAGAATGTGATTAAAGGCTCTTTTCCTATGTCAAAAGTTTTAGTTTTCGAGGGTAATAGCTACGTATGTTGAAAAAAAGAAGATATTAGACTATTTTATGATTGCAAATGGTAAAGAATCTGATTAACGGCTCTTTTCCTATTTCAAAAGTTTTAGTTTTCGAGGGTAATAGCTACGTATGTTGAAAAAATGAAGATATTAGACTATTTTATGATTGCAAATGGTAAAGAATGTGATAAAAGGCTCTTTTCCTATTTCAAAAGTTTTAGTTTTCGGGGGTAAGAGCTACGTATGTTGAAAAAATGAAGATATTAGACTATTTTATGATTGCAAATGGTAAAGAATGTGATTAAAGGCTCTTTTCCAATGTCAAAAGTTTTAGTTTTCGAGGGTAATAGCTACGTATGTTGAAAAAATGAAGATATTAGACTATTTTATGAATGCAAATGGTAAAGAATGTGATTAAAGGCTCTTTTCCTATTTCAAAAGTTTTAGTTTTCGAGGGTAATAGCTACGTATGTTGAAAAAATGAAGCTATTAGACTATTTTGTGATCGCAAATGGTAAAGAATGTGATTAAAGGTTCTTTTACTATTTCAAAAGTTTTAGTTTTCGAGGATAAGAGCTTTGTCTGTGGAAAAAATGAAGACATTAGACTATTTTATGATTGTACATGGTAAAGAATGTGATTAAAGGCTCTTTTCCTATTTCAATAGTTTTAGTTTTCGAGTGTAATAGCTATGTCTGTGGAAAAAATGAAGATATTAGACAATTTTATGATTGCACATGGTAAAAAATGTGATTAAAGGCTCTTTTCCTATTTCAAAAGTTTTTAGTTTTCGAGGGTAATAGCTACGTATGTTGAAAAAATGAAGATATTAGACTATTTTATGATTGCAAATGGCAAAGAATGTGATTAAAGGCTCTTTTCCTATTTCAAAAGTTTTAGTTTTCGAGGGTAATAGCTACGGTTGTTAAAAAATGAAGATATTAGGCTATTTTATGATTGCAAATAGTAAAGAATGTGATTAAAGGCTCTTTTCCTATTTCAAAAGTTTTAGTTTTCGAGGGTAATAGCTACGTATGTTGAAAAAATGAAGATATTAGACAATTTTATGATTGCACATGGTAAAAGAATGTGATTAAAGGCTCTTTTCCTATGTCAAAAGTTTTAGTTTTCGAGGGTAATAGCTACGTATGTTATAAAAATGAAGATATTAGACTATTTTATGATTGCAAATGGTAAAGAATGTGATTAAAGGCTCTTTTCCCATGTCAAAAGTTTTAGTTTTCGAGGGTAATATCTACGTATGTTGAAAAAATGAAGATATTAGACTATTTTATGATTGCAAATGGTAAAGAATGTGATTAAAGGCTCTTTTCCTATTTCAAAAGTTTTAGTTTTCGGGGGTAAGAGATACGTATGGTGAAAAAATGAAGATATTAGACTATTTTATGATTGCAAATGGTAAAGAATGTGATGAAAGGCTCTTTTCCTATTTCAAAAGTTTTAGTTTTCGAGTGTAATAGCTACGTATGTTGAAAAAATGAAGATATTAGACAATTTTATTATTGCACATGGTAAAGAATGTGATTAAAGGCTCTTTTCCTATGTCAAAAGTTTTAGTTTTCGAGGGTAATAGCTACGTATGTTGAAAAAATGAAGATATTAGACTATTTTATGATTGCAAATGGTAAAGAATGTGATTAAAGGCTCTTTTCCTATTTCAAAAGTTTTAGTTTTCGAGGGTAATAGGTGAGTTTGTTGAAAAAATGAAGATGTTCGACTATTTTATGATTGCAAATGGTAAAGAATGTGATTAAAGGCTCTTTTCCTATGTCAAAAGTTTTAGTTTTCGAGGGTAATAGCTACGTATGTTGAAAAAATGAAGATATTAGACTATTTTATGATTGCAAATGGTAAAGAATGTGATTAAAGGCTCTTTTCCTATTTCAAAAGTTTTAGTTTTCGAGGGTAATAGCTACGTATGTTAAAAAAATGAAGATATTAGACTATTTTATGATTGCACATGGTAAAGCAAACTAAACTCGAAAACTAAAACTTTTGAAATAGGAAAAGAGCGTTTAATCACATTCTTTACCATGTGCAATCATAAAATAGTCTAATATCTTCATTTTTTCAACATACGTAGCTATTACTCTCGAAAACTAAAACTTTTAAAATAGGAAAAGAGCCTTTAATCACATTCTTTACCATTTGCAATCATAAAATAGTCTAATATCTTCATTTTTTCAACATACGTAGCTATTACCCTCGAAAACTAAAACTTTTGAAATAGGAAAAGAGCCTTTAATCACATTCTTTACCATTTGCAATCATACAATAGTCTAATATCTTCATTTTTTCAACATACGTAGCTATTACCCTCGAAAACTAAAACTTTTGAAATAGGAAAAGAGCCTTTAATCACATTCTTTACCATTTGCAATCATAAAATAGTCTAATATCTTCATTTTTTCAACATACGTAGCTATTACCCTCGAAAACGAAAACTTTTGAAATAGGAAAAGAGCCTTTAATCACATTCTTTACCATTTGCAATCATAAAATAGTGTAATATCTTCATTTTTTCAACATACGTAGCTATTACCCTCGAAAACTAAAACTTTTGACATAGGAAAAGAGCCTTTAATCACATTCTTTACCATTTGCAATCATAAAATAGTCTAATATCTTCATTTTTTCAACATACATAGCTATTACCCTCGAAAACTAAAACTTTTGAAATAGGAAAAGAGCCTTTAATTACATTCTTTACCATGTGCAATCATAAAATAGTCTAATATCTTCATTTTTCAACATACGTAGCTATTACCCTCGAAAACTAAAACTTTTGACATAGGAAAAGAGCCTTTAATCAAATTCTTTACCATTTGCAATCATAAAATAGTCTAATATCTTCATTTTTTCAACATACGTAGCTATTACCCTCGAAAACTAAAACTTTTGAAATAGGAAAAGAGCCTTTAATCACATTCTTTACCATGTGCAATCATAAAATAGTCTGATATCTTCATTTTTTCAACATACGTTGCTATTACCCTTGAAAACTAAAACTTTTGAAATAGGAAAAGAGCCTTTAATCACATTCTTTACCATTTGCAATCATAAAATAGTCTAATATCTTCATTTTTTCAACATACGTAGCTATTACCCTCGAAAACTAAAACTTTTGAAATAGGAAAAGAGCCTTTAATCACATTCTTTACCATGTGCAATCATAAAATAGTCTAATATCTTCATTTTTTCAACATACGTAGCTATTACCCTCGAAAACTAAAACTTTTGACATAGGAAAAGAGCCTTTAATCACATTCTTTACCATTTGCAATCATAAAATAGTCTAATATCTTCATTTTTTCAACATACGTAGCTATTACCCTCGAAAACTAAAACTTTTGAGATAGGAAAAGAGCCTTTAATCACATTCTTTACCATGTGCAATCATAAAATAGTCTAATATCTTCATTTTTTCAACATACGTAGCTATTACACTCGAAAACTAAAACTTTTGAAATAGGAAAAGAGCCTTTAATCACATTCTTTACCATGTGCAATCATAAAATTGTCTAATATCTTCATTTTTTCAACATACGTAGCTATTACCCTCGAAAACTAAAACTTTTGACATAGGAAAAGAGCCTTTAATCACATTCTTTACCATTTGCAATCATAAAATAGTCTAATATCTTCATTTTTTCAACATACGTAGCTATTACCCTCGAAAACTAAAACTTTTGAAATAGGAAAAGAGCCTTTATTCACATTCTTTACCATTTGCAATCATAAAATAGTCTAATTTCTTCATTTTTTCAACATACGTAGCTATTACCATCGAAAACTAAAACTTCTGACATAGGGAAAGAGCTTTTAATCACATTCTTTACCATTTGCAATAATAAAATAGTCTAAATATCTTCATTTTTTCAACATACGTATCTATTACAATCGAAAACTAAAACTTATGAAATAGGAAAAGATCCTTTAATCACATTCTTTACCATTTGCAATCATAAAATAGTCTAATATCTTCATTTTTTCAACATACGTAGCTATTACCCTCGAAAACTAAAACTTTTGAAATAGGAAAAGAGCCTTTAATCACATTCTTTACCATTTGCAATCATAAAATAGTCTAATTTCTTCATTTTTTCAACATACGTAGCTATTACCCTCGAAAACTAAAACTTCTGACATAGGGAAAGAGCTTTTAATCACATTCTTTACCCTTTGCAATAATAAAATAGTCTAAATATCTTCATTTTTTTAACATACGTATCTATTACACTCGAAAACTAAAACTTTTGAAATAGGAAAAGAGCCTTTAATCACATTCTTTACCATGTGCAATCATAAAATAGTCTAATATCTTCATTTTTCCAACATACGTAGCTATTACACTCGAAAACTTAAACTTTTGAAATAGGAAAAGAGCCTTTAATCACATTCTTTACCATGTGCAATCATAAAATTGTCTAATATCTTCATTTTTTCAACATACGTAGCTATTACCCTCGAAAACTAAAACTTTTGACATAGGAAAAGAGCCTTTAATCACATTCTTTACCATTTGCAATCATAAAATAGTCTAATATCTTCATTTTTTCAACATACGTAGCTATTACCCTCGAAAACTAAAACTTTTGAAATAGGAAAAGAGCCTTTATTCACATTCTTTACCATTTGCAATCATAAAATAGTCTAATTTCTTCATTTTTTCAACATACGTAGCTATTACCCTCGAAAACTAAAACTTCTGACATAGGGAAAGAGCTTTTAATCACATTCTTTACCCTTTGCAATAATAAAATAGTCTAAATATCTTCATTTTTTTAACATACGTAACTATTACCCTCGAAAACTAAAACTTTTGAAATAGGAAAAGAGCCTTTAATCACATTCTTTACCATGTGAAATCATAAAATAGTCTAATATCTTCATTTTTTCAACATACGTAGCTATTACACTCAAAAACTAAAACTTTTGAAATAGGAAAAGAGCCTTTAATCACATTCTTTACCATGTGCAATCATAAAATTGTCTAATATCTTCATTTTTTCAACATACGTAGCTACTACCCTCGAAAACTAAAACTTTTGACATAGGAAAAGAGCCTTTAATCACATTCTTTACCATTTGCAATCATAAAATAGTCTAATATCTTCATTTTTTCAACATACGTAGCTATTACTCTCCAAAACTAAAACTTTTGAAATAGGAAAAGAGCCTTTATTCACATTCTTTACCATTTGCAATCATAAAATAGTCTAATTTCTTCATTTTTTCAACATACGTAGCTATTACCCTCGAAAACTAAAACTTCTGACATAGGGAAAGAGCTTTTAATCACATTCTTTACCATTTGCAATAATAAAATAGTCTAAATATCTTCATTTTTTCAACATACGTATCTATTACACTCGAAAACTAAAACTTATGAAATAGGAAAAGATCCTTTAATCACATTCTTTACCATTTGCAATCATAAAATAGTCTAATATCTTCATTTTTTCAACATACGTAGCTATTACCCTCGAAAACTAAAACTTTTGAAATAGGAAAAGAGCCTTTAATCACATTCTTTACCATTTGCAATCATAAAATAGTCTAATTTCTTCATTTTTTCAACATACGTAGCTATTACCCTCGAAAACTAAAACTTCTGACATAGGGAAAGAGCTTTTAATCACATTCTTTACCCTTTGCAATAATAAAATAGTCTAAATATCTTCATTTTTTTAACATACGTATCTATTACACTCGAAAACTAAAACTTTTGAAATAGGAAAAGAGCCTTTAATCACATTCTTTACCATTTGCAATCATAAAATAGTCTAATATCTTCATTTTTTCAACATACGTAGCTATTACCCTCGAAAACTAAAACTTTTGAAATAGGAAAAGAGCCTTTAATCACATTCTTTACCATTTGCAATCATAAAATAGTCTAATATCTTCATTTTTTCAACATACGTAGCTATTACCCTCGAAAACTAAAACTTTTGAAATAGGAAAAGAGCCTTTAATCACATTCTTTACCATTTGCAATCATAAAATAGTCTAATATCTTCATTTTTTCAACATACGTAGATATTACCCTCGAAAACTAAAACTTTTGACATGGAAAAAGAGCCTTTAATCACATTCTTTACCATGTGCAATCATAAAATTGTCTAATATCTTCATTTTTTCAACATACGTAGCTATTACCCTCGAAAACTAAAACTTTTGAAATAGGAAAAGTTTTAGTTTTCGAGGGTAATAGCTACGTATGTTGAAAAAATGAAGATATTAGACTATTTTATGATTGCACATGGTAAAGAATGTAATTAAAGGCTCTTTTCCTATTTCAAAAGTTTTAGTTTTCGAGGGTAAAGTTTTAGTTTTCGAGGGTAATAGCTACGTATGTTGAAAAAATGAAGATATTAGACAATTTTATGATAGGAAAAGAGCCTTTAATCACATTCTTTACCATTTGCAATCATAAAATAGTCTAATATCTTCATTTTTTCAACATACGTAGCTATTACCCTCGAAAACTAAAACTTTTGACATAGGAAAAGAGCCTTTAATCACATTCTTTACCATTTGCAATCATAAAATAGTCTAATATCTTCATTTTTTCCACAGACATAGCTATTACCCTCGAAAACTAAAACTATTGAAATAGGAAAAGAGCCTTTAATCACATTCTTTACCATGTGCAATCATAAAATAGTCTAATATCTTCATTTTTTCCACAGACAAAGCTCTTATCCTCGAAAACTAAAACTTTTGAAATAGGAAAAGAGCCTTTAATCACATTCTTTACCATTTGCGATCACAAAATAGTCTAATACCTTCATTTTTTCAACATACGTAGCTATTACCCTCGAAAACTAAAACTTTTGACATAGGAAAAGAGCCTTTAATCACATTCTTTACCATTTGCAATCATAAAATAGTCTAATATCTTCATTTTTTCAACATACGTAGCTATTACACTCGAAAACTAAAACTTTTGAAATAGGAAAAGAGCCTTTAATCACATTCTTTACCATGTGCAATCATAAAATTGTCTAATATCTTCATTTTTTCAACATACGTAGCTATTACCCTCGAAAACTAAAACTTTTGACATAGGAAAAGAGCCTTTAATCACATTCTTTACCATGTGCAATCATAAAATAGTCTAATATCTTCATTTTTTCAACATACGTAGCTATTACCCTCGAAAACTAAAACTTTTGAAATAGGAAAAGAGCCTTTATTCACATTCTTTACCATTTGCAATCATAAAATAGTCTAATTTCTTCATTTTTTCAACATACGTAGCTATTACCCTCGAAAACTAAAACTTCTGACATAGGGAAAGAGCTTTTAATCACATTCTTTACCCTTTGCAATAATAAAATAGTCTAAATATCTTCATTTTTTTAACATACGTATCTATTACCCTCGAAAACTAAAACTTTTGAAATAGGAAAAGAGCCTTTAATCACATTCTTTACCATGTGCAATCATAAAATAGTCTAATATCTTCATTTTTTCAACATACGTAGCTATTACACTCGAAAACTAAAACTTTTGAAATAGGAAAAGAGCCTTTAATCACATTCTTTACCATGTGCAATCATAAAATTGTCTAATATCTTCATTTTTTCAACATACGTAGCTATTACCCTCGAAAACTAAAACTTTTGACATAGGAAAAGAGCCTTTAATCACATTCTTTACCATTTGCAATCATAAAATAGTCTAATATCTTCATTTTTTCAACATACGTAGCTATTACCCTCGAAAACTAAAACTTTTGAAATAGGAAAAGAGCCTTTATTCACATTCTTTACCATTTGCAATCATAAAATAGTCTAATTTCTTCATTTTTTCAACATACGTAGCTATTACCCTCGAAAACTAAAACTTCTGACATAGGGAAAGAGCTTTTAATCACATTCTTTACCATTTGCAATAATAAAATAGTCTAAATATCTTCATTTTTTCAACATACGTATCTATTACACTCGAAAACTAAAACTTATGAAATAGGAAAAGATCCTTTAATCACATTCTTTACCATTTGCAATCATAAAATAGTCTAATATCTTCATTTTTTCAACATACGTAGCTATTACCCTCGAAAACTAAAACTTTTGAAATAGGAAAAGAGCCTTTAATCACATTCTTTACCATTTGCAATCATAAAATAGTCTAATTTCTTCATTTTTTCAACATACGTAGCTATTACCCTCGAAAACTAAAACTTCTGACATAGGGAAAGAGCTTTTAATCACATTCTTTACCCTTTGCAATAATAAAATAGTCTAAATATCTTCATTTTTTTAACATACGTATCTATTACACTCGAAAACTAAAACTTTTGAAATAGGAAAAGAGCCTTTAATCACATTCTTTACCATTTGCAATCATAAAATAGTCTAATATCTTCATTTTTTCAACATACGTAGCTATTACCCTCGAAAACTAAAACTTTTGAAATAGGAAAAGAGCCTTTAATCACATTCTTTACCATTTGCAATCATAAAATAGTCTAATATCTTCATTTTTTCAACATACGTAGCTATTACCCTCGAAAACTAAAACTTTTGAAATAGGAAAAGAGCCTTTAATCACATTCTTTACCATTTGCAATCATAAAATAGTCTAATATCTTCATTTTTTCAACATACGTAGATATTACCCTCGAAAACTAAAACTTTTGACATGGAAAAAGAGCCTTTAATCACATTCTTTACCATGTGCAATCATAAAATTGTCTAATATCTTCATTTTTTCAACATACGTAGCTATTACCCTCGAAAACTAAAACTTTTGAAATAGGAAAAGTTTTAGTTTTCGAGGGTAATAGCTACGTATGTTGAAAAAATGAAGATATTAGACTATTTTATGATTGCACATGGTAAAGAATGTAATTAAAGGCTCTTTTCCTATTTCAAAAGTTTTAGTTTTCGAGGGTAAAGTTTTAGTTTTCGAGGGTAATAGCTACGTATGTTGAAAAAATGAAGATATTAGACAATTTTATGATAGGAAAAGAGCCTTTAATCACATTCTTTACCATTTGCAATCATAAAATAGTCTAATATCTTCATTTTTTCAACATACGTAGCTATTACCCTCGAAAACTAAAACTTTTGACATAGGAAAAGAGCCTTTAATCACATTCTTTACCATTTGCAATCATAAAATAGTCTAATATCTTCATTTTTTCCACAGACATAGCTATTACCCTCGAAAACTAAAACTATTGAAATAGGAAAAGAGCCTTTAATCACATTCTTTATCATGTGCAATCATAAAATAGTCTAATATCTTCATTTTTTCCACAGACAAAGCTCTTATCCTCGAAAACTAAAACTTTTGAAATAGGAAAAGAGCCTTTAATCACATTCTTTACCATTTGCGATCACAAAATAGTCTAATAGCTTCATTTTTTCAACATACGTAGCTATTACCCTCGAAAACTAAAACTTTTGACATAGGAAAAGAGCCTTTAATCACATTCTTTACCATTTGTAATCATAAAATAGTCTAATATCTTCATTTTTTCAACATACGTAGCTATTACCCTCGAAAACTAAAACTTTTGACATAGGAAAAGAGCCTTAAATCACATTCTTTACCATGTGCAATAATAAAATTGTCTAATATCTTCATTTTTTCAACATACGTAGCTATTACACTAGAAAACTAAAACTTTTGAAATAGGAAAAGAGCCTTTCATCACATTCTTTACCATTTGCAATCATAAAATAGTCTAATATCTTCATTTTTTCACCATACGTATCTCTTACCCCCGAAAACTAAAACTTTTGAAATAGGAAAAGAGCCTTTAATCACATTCTTTACCATTTGCAATCATAGAATAGTCTAATATCTTCATTTTTTCAACATACGTAGATATTACCCTCGAAAACTAAAACTTTTGACATGGGAAAAGAACCTTTAATCACATTCTTTACCATTTGCAATCATAAAATAGTCTAATATCTTCATTTTTTCAACATACGTAGCTATTACCCTCGAAAACTAAAACTTTTGACATAGGAAAAGAGCCTTTAATCACATTCTTTTACCATGTGCAATCATAAAATTGTCTAATATCTTCATTTTTTCAACAT
>NW_027064932.1:0-23878 GCF_032884065.1 Artemia franciscana
CTTCGTTTTTTCAACATACGTAGCTATTACCCTCGAAAACTAAAAGTTTTGAAATGGGAAAAGAGCCTTTAATCACATTCTTTACCATGTGCAATCATAAAATAGTCTAATATCTTCATTTTTTTCCACAGACATAGCTATTACCCTCGAAAACTAAAACTTTTGAAATAGGAAAAAAAGCCATTAATCACATTCTTTACCATTTGCAATCATAAAATAGTCTAATATCTTCATTTTTTCAACATACGTAGCTATTACCCTCGAAAACTAAAACTTTTGACATAGGAAAAAAACCTTTAATCACATTCTTTACCATTTGCAATCATAAAATAGTCTAATATCTTCATTTTTTCAACATACGTAGCTCTTACCCCCCGAAAACTAAAACTTTTGAAATAGGAAAAGAGCCTTTAATCACATTCTTTACCATGTGCAATCATAAAACAGTCTAATATCTTCATTTTTTCAACATACGTAGCTATTACCCTCGAAAACTAAAACTTTTGACATAGGAAAAGAGCCTTTAATCACTTTCTTTTACCATTTGCAATCATAAAATAGTCTATATCTTCATTTTTTCAACATACGGAGCTATTACCCTCGAAAACTAAAACTTTTGAAATAGGAAAAGAGCCTTTAATCACATTCTTTACCATTGGCAATCATAAAATAGTCTAATATCTTCATTTTTTCAACATACGTAGCTATTACCCTCGAAAACTAAAACTTTTGACATAGGAAAAGAGCCTTTAGTCACTTTCTTTACCATTTGCAATCATAAAATAGTCTAATATCTTCATTTTTTCAACATACGGAGCTATTACCCTCGAAAACTAAAACTTTTGAAATAGGAAAAGAGCCTTTAATCACATTCTTTACCATTGGCAATCATAAAATAGTCTAATATCTTCATTTTTTCAAAATACGTAGCTATTACCCTCGAAAACTAAAACTTTTGAAATATGAAAAGAGCCTTTAATCACATTCCTTACCCTGTGCAATCATAAAATTGTCTAATATCTTCATTTTTTTCCACAGACAAAGCTCTTACCCTCGAAAACTAAAACTTTTGAAACAGGAAAAGAGCCTTTAATCAAACTCTTTACCATTTGCAATCATAAAATAGTCTAATATCTTCATTTTTTCAACATACGTAGCTATTACCCTCGAAAACTAAAACTTTTGAAATAGGAAAAGAGCCTTTAAATCACATTCTTTACCATGTGCAATCATAAAATTGTCTAATATCTTCATTTTTTCAACATACGTAGCTATTACCCTCGAAAACTAAAACTTTTGAAATAGGAAAAGAGCCTTTAATCACATTCTTTACCATGTGCAATCATAAAATTGTCTATTATCTTCATTTTTTCAACATACGTAGCTATTACCCTCGAAAACTAAAACTTTTGAAATAGGAAAAGAGCCTTTAATCACATTCTTTACCATGTGCAATCATAAAATTGTCTAATATCTTCACTTTTTCAACATTGGTAGCTATTACCCTCGAAAACTAAAACTTTTGAAATAGGAAAAGAGCTTTTAATCACATTCTTTACCATGTGCAATCAAAAAATAGTCTAATATCTTCATTTTTTCAACATTGGTAGCTATTACCCTCAAAAACTAAAACTTTTGAAATAGGAAAAGAGCTTTTAATCACATTCTTTACCATGTGCAATCATAAAATAGTCTAATATCTTCGTTTTTTCAACATACGTAGCTATTACCCTCGAAAACTAAAACTTTTGAAATAGGAAAAGAGCGTTTAATCTTATTCTTTACCATTTGCAATCATAAAATAGTCTAATATCTTCGTTTTTTCAACATACGTAGCTATTACCCTCGAAAACTAAAACTTTTGAAATAGGAAAAGAGCCTTTAATCACATTCTTTACCATGTGCAATCATAAAATTGTCTAATATCTTCATGTTTTCAACATACGTAGCTATTACCCTCGAAAACTAAAACTTTTGACATAGGAAAAAAGCCTTTAATCACATTCTTTACCATTTGCAATCATAAAACAGTCTAATTTCTTCATTTTTTCAACATACGGAGCTATTACCCTCGAAAACTAAAACTTTTGAAATAGGAAAAGAGCCTTTAATCACATTCTTTACCATTGGCAATCATAAAATAGTCTAATATCTTCATTTTTTCAACATACGTAGCTATTACCCTCGAAAACTAAAACTTTTGAAATAGGCAAAGAGCCTTTAATCACATTCTTTACCATGTGCAATCATAAAATTGTCTAATATCTTCATTTTTTCCACAGAAAAAGCTCTTACCCTCGAAAACTAAAACTTTCGAAATAGGAAAAGAGCCTTTAATCACATTCTTTAATCACATTCTTTACCATTTGAAATCATAAAATAGTCTAATATCTTCATTTTTTCAACATACGTAGCTATTACCCTCGAAAACTAAAACTTTTGAAACAGGAAAAGAGCCTTTAATCACATTCTTTACCATTTGCAATCATAAAATAGTCTAATATCTTCATTTTTTCAACATACGTAGCTATTACCCTCGAAAACTAAAACTTTTGAAATAGGAAAAGAGCCTTTAATCATATTCTTTACCATGTGCAATCATAAAATAGTCTAATATCTTCATTTTTTCAATATACGTAGCTATTACCCTCGAAAACTAAAACTTTTGAAATAGGAAAAGAGCCTTTAATCTTATTCTTTACCATTTGCAATCATAAAATAGTCTAAGATCTTCGTTTTTTCAACATACGTAGCTATTACCCTCGAAAACTAAAACTTTTGAAATGGGAAAAGAGCCTTTAATCACATTCTTTACCATGTGCAATCATAAAATAGTCTAATATCTTCATTTTTTTCCACAGACATAGCTATTACCCTCGAAAACTAAAACTTTTGAAATAGGAAAAAAAGCCATTAATAACATTCTTTACCATTTGCAATCATAAAATAGTCTAATATCTTCATTTTTTCAACATACGTAGCTATTACCCTCGAAAACTAAAACTTTTGACATAGGAAAAAAAGCCTTTAATCACATTCTTTACCATTTGCAATCATAAAATAGTCTAATATCTTCATTTTTTCAACATACGTAGCTCTTACCCCCGAAAACTAAAACTTTTGAAATAGGAAAAGAGCCTTTAATCACATTCTTTACCATGTGCAATCATAAAACAGTCTAATATCTTCATTTTTTCAACATACGTAGCTATTACCCTCGAAAACTAAAACTTTTGACATAGGAAAAGAGCCTTTAATCACTTTCTTTACCATTTGCAATCATAAAATAGTCTAATATCTTCATTTTTTCAACATACGGAGCTATTACCCTCGAAAACTAAAACTTTTTGAAATAGGAAAAGAGCCTTTAATCACATTCTTTACCATTGGCAATCATAAAATAGTCTAATATCTTCATTTTTTCAACATACGTAGCTATTACCCTCGAAAACTAAAACTTTTGACATAGGAAAAGAGCCTTTAATCACTTTCTTTACCATTTGCAATCATAAAATAGTCTAATATCTTCATTTTTTCAACATACGGAGCTATTACCCCTCGAAAACTAAAACTTTTGAAATAGGAAAAGAGCCTTTAATCACATTCTTTACCATTGGCAATCATAAAATAGTCTAATATCTTAATTTTTTCAACATACGTAGCTATTACCCTCGAAAACTAAAACTTTTGAAATATGAAAAGAGCCTTTAATCACATTCTTTACCCTGTGCAATCATAAAATTGTCTAATATCTTCATTTTTTCCACAGACAAAGCTCTTACCCTCGAAAACTAAAACTTTTGAAACAGGAAAAGAGCCTTTAATCAAACTCTTTACCATTTGCAATCATAAAATAGTCTAATATCTTCATTTTTTCAACATACGTAGCTATTACCCTCGAAAACTAAAACTTTTGAAATAGGAAAAGAGCCTTTAATCACATTCTTTACCATGTGCAATCATAAAATTGTCTAATATCTTCATTTTTTCAACATACGTAGCTATTACCCTCGAAAACTAAAACTTTTGAAATAGGAAAAGAGCCTTTAATCACATTCTTCACCATGTGCAATCATAAAATTGTCTAATATCTTCATTTTTTCAACATACGTAGCTATTACCCTCGAAAACTAAAACTTTTGAAATAGGAAAAGAGCCTTTAATCACATTCTTTACCATGTGCAATCAAAAAATTGACTAATATCTTCATTTTTTTCAACATTGGTAGCTATTACCCCTCGAAAACTAAAACTTTTGAAATAGGAAAAGAGCTTTTAATCACATTCTTTACCATGTGCAATCATAAAATAGTCTAATATCTTCATTTTTTCAACATACGTAGCTATTACCCTCGAAAACTAAAACTTTTGAAATAGGAAAAGAGCCTTTAATCTTATTCTTTACCATTTGCAATCATAAAATAGTCTAATATCTTCGTTTTTTCAACATACGTAGCTATTACCCTCGAAAACTAAAACTTTTGAAATGGGAAAAGAGCCTTTAATCACATTCTTTACCATGTGCAATCATAAAATAGTCTAATATCTTCATTTTTTTCCACAGACATAGCTATTACCCTCGAAAACTAAAACTTTTGAAATAGGAAAAAAAGCCATTAATCACATTCTTTACCATTTGCAATCATAAAATAGTCTAATATCTTCATTTTTTCAACATACGTAGCTATTACCCTCGAAAACTAAAACTTTTGACATAGGAAAAAAGCCTTTAATCACATTCTTTACCATTTGCAATCATAAAATAGTCTAATATCTTCATTTTTTCAACATACGGAGCTATTACCCTCGAAAACTAAAACTTTTGAAATAGGAAAAGAGCCTTTAATCACTTTCTTTACATTTGCAATCATAAAATAGTCTAATATCTTCATTTTTTCAACATACGGAGCTATTACCCCTCGAAAACTAAAACTTTTGAAATAGGAAAAGAGCCTTTAATCACATTCTTTACCATTGGCAATCATAAAATAGTCTAATATCTTCTTTTTTTCAACATACGTAGCTATTACCCTCGAAAACTAAAACTTTTGAAATATGAAAAGAGCCTTTAATCACATTCTTTACCCTGTGCAATCATAAAATTGTCTAATATCTTCATTTTTTCCACAGACAAAGCTCTTACCCTCGAAAACTAAAACTTTTGAAACAGGAAAAGAGCCTTTAATCACACTCTTTACCATTTGCAATCATAAAATAGTCTAATATCTTCATTTTTTCAACATACGTAGCTATTACCCTCGAAAACTAAAACTTTTGAAATAGGAAAAGAGCCTTTAATCATATTCTTTACCATGTGCAATCATAAAATAGTCTAATATCTTCATTTTTTCAACATACGTAGCTATTACCCTCAAAAACTAAAACTTTTGAAATAGGAAAAGAGCCTTTAATCTTATTCTTTACCATTTGCAATCATAAAATAGTCTAAGATCTTCGTTTTTTCAACATACGTAGCTATTACCCTCGAAAACTAAAACTTTTGAAATGGGAAAAGAGCCTTTAATCACATTCTTTACCATGTGCAATCATAAAATAGTCTAATATCTTCATTTTTTTCCACAGACATAGCTATTACCCTCGAAAACTAAAACTTTTGAAATAGGAAAAAAAGCCATTAATAACATTCTTTACCATTTGCAATCATAAAATAGTCTAATATCTTCATTTTTTCAACATACGTAGCTATTACCCTCGAAAACTAAAACTTTTGACATAGGAAAAAAGCCTTTAATCACATTCTTTACCATTTGCAATCATAAAATAGTCTAATATCTTCATTTTTTCAACATACGTAGCTCTTACCCCCCGAAAACTAAAACTTTTGAAATAGGAAAAGAGCCTTTAATCACATTCTTTACCATGTGCAATCATAAAACAGTCTAATATCTTCATTTTTTCAACATACGTAGCTATTACCCTCGAAAACTAGAACTTTTGACATAGGAAAAGAGCCTTTATTCACTTTCTTACCATTTGCAATCATAAAATAGTCTAATATCTTCATTTTTTCAACATACGGAGCTATTACCCTCGAAAACTAAAACTTTTGAAATAGGAAAAGAGCCTTTAATCACATTCTTTACCATTGGCAATCATAAAATAGTCTAATATCTTCATTTTTTCAACATACGTAGCTATTACCCCTCGAAAACTAAAACTTTTGAAATAGGAAAAGAGCCTTTAATCACATTCTTTACCCTGTGCAATCATAAAATTGTCTAATATCTTCATTTTTTTCCACAGACAAAGCTCTTACCCTCGAAAACTAAAACTTTTGAAACAGGAAAAGAGCCTTTAATCACACTCTTTACCATTTGCAATCATAAAATAGACTAATATCTTCATTTTTTCAACATACGTAGCTATTAACCTCGAAAACTAAAACTTTTGAAATAGGAAAAGAGCCTTTAATCACATTCTTTACCATGTGCAATCAAAAAATTGACTAATATCTTCATTTTTTTCAACATTGGTAGCTATTACCCTCGAAAACTAAAACTTTTGAAATAGGAAAAGAGCCTTTAATCACATTCTTTACCATGTGCAATCATAAAATTGTCTAATATCTTCATTTTTTCAACATACGTAGCTATTACCATCGAAAACTAAAACTTTTGAAATGGGAAAAGAGCCTTTAATCACATTCTTTACCATTTGCAATCATAAAATAGTCTAATATCTTCGTTTTTTTCAACATACGTAGCTATTACCCTCGAAAACTAAAACTTTTGAAATGGGAAAAGAGCCTTTAATCACATTCTTTACCATGTACAATCATAAAATAGTCTAATATCTTCATTTTTTTCCACAGACATAGCTATTACCCTCGAAAACTAAAACTTTTGAAATAGGAAAAAAAGCCATTAATCACATTCTTTACCATTTGCAATCATAAAATAGTCTAATATCTTCATTTTTTCAACATACGTAGCTATTACCCTCGAAAACTAAAACTTTTGACATAGGAAAAAAGCCTTTAATTCACATTCTTTACCATTTGCAATCATAAAATAGTCTAATATCTTCATTTTTTCAAACATACGTAGCTCTTACCCCCCGAAAACTAAAACTTTTGAAATAGGAAAAGAGCCTTTAATCACATTCTTTACCATGTGCAATCATAAAACAGTCTAATATCTTCATTTTTTCAACATACGTAGCTATTACCCTCGAAAACTAAAATTTTTGACATAGGAAAATAGCCTTTAATCACTTTCTTTACCATTTGCAATCATAAAATAGTCTAATATCTTCATTTTTTCAACATACGGAGCTATTACCCTCGAAAACTAAAACTTTTGAAATAGGAAAAGAGCCTTTAATCACATTCTTTACCATTGGCAATCATAAAATAGTCTAATATCTTCATTTTTTTCAACATACGTAGCTATTACCATCGAAAAATAAAACTTTTGACATAGGAAAAAGAGCCTTTAATCACATTCTTTACCATTTGCAATCATAAAATAGTCTAATATCTTCATTTTTTCAACATACATAGCTATTACCCTCGAAAACTAAAACTTTTGAAATAGGAAAAGAGCCTTTAATCACATTCTTTACCATGTGCAATCATAAAATTGTCTAATATCTTCATTTTTTCCACAGACAAAGCTATTACCCTCGAAAACTAAAACTTTAGAAATAGGAAAAGAGCCTTTAATCACATCATTTACCATTTGCAATCATAAAATAGTCTAATATCTTCATTTTTTCAACATACGTAGCTATTACCCTCGAAAACTAAAACTTTTGAAATAGGAAAAGAGCCTTTAATCACATTCTTTACCATTGGCAATCATAAAATAGTCTAATATCTTCATTTTTTCAACATACGTAGCTATTACCCTTGAAAACTATTAAACTTTTGAAATAGGAAAAGAGCCTTTAATCACATTCTTTACCATGTGCAATCATAAAATTGTCTAATATCTTCATTTTTTCCACAGAAAAAGCTCTTACCCTCGAAAACTAAAACTTTTGAAATAGGAAAAGAGCCTTTAATCACATTCTTTACCATTTGAAATCATAAAATAGTCTAATATCTTCATTTTTTCAACATACGTAGCTATTACCCTCGAAAACTAAAACTTTTGAAACAGGAAAAGAGCCTTTAATCACATTCTTTACCATTTGCAATCATAAAATAGTCTAATATCTTCATTTTTTCAACATACGTAGCTATTACCCTCGAAAACTAAAACTTTTGAAATAGGAAAAGAGCCTTTAATCACATTCTTTACCATGTGCAATCATAAAATAGTCTAATATCTTCATTTTTTCAACATACGTAGCTATTACCCTCGAAAACTAAAACTTTTGAAATAGGAAAAGAGCCTTTAATCTTATTCTTTACCATTTGCAATCATAAAATAGTCTAATATCTTCGTTTTTTCAACATACGTAGCTATTACCCTCGAAAACTAAAACTTTTGAAATGGGAAAAGAGCCTTTAATCACATTCTTTACCATGTGCAATCATAAAATAGTCTAATATCTTCATTTTTTTCCACAGACATAGCTATTACCCTCGAAAACTAAAACTTTTGAAATAGGAAAAGAGCCATTAATCACATTCTTTACCATTTGCAATCATAAAATAGTCTAATATCTTCATTTTTTCAACATACGTAGCTATTACCCTCGAAAACTAAAACTTTTGACATAGGAAAATCACATTCTTTACCATTTGCAATCATAAAATAGTCTAATATCTTCATTTTTTCAACATACGTAGCTCTTACCCCCGAAAACTAAAACTTTTGAAATAGGAAAAGAGCCTTTAATCACATTCTTTACCATGTGCAATCATAAAACAGTCTAATATCTTCATTTTTTCAACATACGTAGCTATTACCCTCGAAAACTAAAACTTTTGACATAGGAAAAGAGCCTTTAATCACTTTCTTTACCATTTGCAATCATAAAATAGTCTAATATCTTCATTTTTTCAACATACGGAGCTATTACCCTCGAAAACTAAAACTTTTGAAATAGGAAAAGAGCCTTTAATCACATTCTTTACCATTGGCAATCATAAAATAGTCTAATATCTTCATTTTTTCAACATACGTAGCTATTACCCTCGAAAACTAAAACTTTTGAAATAGGAAAAGAGCCTTTAATCACATTCTTTACCCTGTGCCAATCATAAAATTGTCTAATATCTTCATTTTTTCCACAGACAAAGCTCTTACCCTCGAAAACTAAAACTTTTGAAACAGGAAAAGAGCCTTTAATCACACTCTTTACCATTTGCAATCATAAAATAGTCTAATATCTTCATTTTTTCAACATACGTAGCTATTACCCTCGAAAACTAAAACTTTTGAAATAGGAAAAGAGCCTTTAATCACATTCTTTACCATGTGCAATCATAAAATTGTCTAATATCTTCATTTTTTCAACATACGTAGCTATTACCCTCGAAAACTAAAACTTTTGAAATAGGAAAGAGCCTTTAATCACATTCTTTACCATGTGCAATCAAAAAATTGACTAATATCTTCATTTTTTCAACATTGGTAGCTATTACCCTCGAAAACTAAAACTTTTGAAATAGGAAAAGAGCTTTTAATCACATTCTTTACCATGTGCAATCATAAAATAGTCTAATATCTTCATTTTTTCAACATACGTAGCTATTACCCTCGAAAACTAAAACTTTTGAAATAGGAAAAGAGCCTTTAATCTTATTCTTTACCATTTGCAATCATAAAATAGTCTAATATCTTCGTTTTTTTCAACATACGTAGCTATTACCCTCGAAAACTAAAACTTTTGAAATGGGAAAAGAGCCTTTAATCACATTCTTTACCATGTGCAATCATAAAATAGTCTAATATCTTCATTTTTTTCCACAGACATAGCTATTACCCTCGAAAACAAAAACTTTTGAAATAGGAAAAAAAGCCATTAATCACATTCTTTACCATTTGCAATCATAAAATAGTCTAATATCTTCATTTTTTCAACATACGTAGCTATTACCCTCGAAAACTAAAACTTTTGACATAGGAAAAAAGCCTTTAATCACATTCTTTACCATTTGCAATCATAAAATAGTCTAATATCTTCATTTTTTCAACATACGTAGCTCTTACCCCCCGAAAACTAAAACTTTTGAAATAGGAAAAGAGCCTTTAATCACATTCTTTACCATGTGTAATCATAAAACAGTCTAATATCTTCATTTTTTCAACATACGTAGCTATTACCCTCGAAAACTAAAACTTTTGACATAGGAAAAGAGCCTTTAATCACTTTCTTTACCATTTGCAATCATAAAATAGTCTAATATCTTCATTTTTTCAACATACGGAGCTATTACCCCTCGAAAACTAAAACTTTTGAAATAGGAAAAGAGCCTTTAATCACATTCTTTACCATTGGCAATCATAAAATAGTCTAATATCTTCATTTTTTCAACATACGTAGCTATTACCCTCGAAAACTAAAACCTTTGAAATATGAAAAGAGCCTTTAATCACATTCTTTACCCTGTGCAATCATAAAATTGTCTAATATCTTCATTTTTTCCACAGGACAAAGCTCTTACCCCTCGAAAACTAAAACTTTTGAAACAGGAAAAGAGCCTTTAATCACACTCTTTACCATTTGCAATCATAAAATAGTCTAATATCTTCATTTTTTCAACATACGTAGCTATTACCCCTCGAAAACTAAAACTTTTGAAATAGGAAAAGAGCCTTTAATCACATTCTTTACCATGTGCAATCATAAAATTGTCTAATATCTTCATTTTTTCAACATACGTAGCTATTACCGTCGAAAACTAAAACTTTTGAAATAGGAAAAGAGCCTTTAATCACATTCTTTACCATGTGCAATCAAAAAATTGACTAATATCTTCATTTTTTCAACATTGGTAGCTATTACCCTCGAAAACTAAAACTTTTGAAATAGGAAAAGAGCTTTTAATCACATTCTTTACCATGTGAAATCATAAAATTGTCTAATATCTTCATTTTTTTCAACATACGTAGCTATTACCATCGAAAAATAAAACTTTTGACATAGGAAAAGAGCCTTTAATCACATTCTTTACCATTTGCAATCATAAAATAGTCTAATATCTTCATTTTTTCAACATACATAGCTATTACCCTCGAAAACTAAAACTTTTGAAATAGGAAAAGAGCCTTTAATCACATTCTTTACCATATGCAATCATAAAATTGTCTAATATCTTCATTTTTTCCACAGAAAAAGCTCTTACCCTCGAAAACTAAAACTTTTGAAATAGGAAAAGAGCCTTTAATCACATTCTTTACCATTTGAAATCATAAAATAGTCTAATATCTTCATTTTTTCAACATACGTAGCTATTACCCTCGAAAACTAAAACTTTTGACATAGGAAAAAAGCCTTTAATCACATTCTTTACCATTTGCAATCATAAAATAGTCTAATATCTTCATTTTTTCAACATACGTAGCTCTTACCCTCGAAAACTAAAACTTTTGAAATAGGAAAAGAGCCTTTAATCACATTCTTTACCATTTGAAATCATAAAATAGTCTAATATCTTCATTTTTTCAACATACGTAGCTATTATCCTCGAAAACTAAAACTTTTGAAATAGGAAAAGAGCCTTTAATCAAATTCTTTACCATTTGCAATCATAAAATTGTCTAATATCTTCATTTTTTCAACATACGTAGCTATTACCCTCGAAAACTAAAACTTTTGAAATAGGAAAAGAGCCTTTAATCACATTCTTTACCATGTGCAATCAAAAAATTGACTAATATCTTCATTTTTTCAACATTGGTAGCTATTACCCTCGAAAACTAAAACTTTTGAAATAGGAAAAGAGCTTTTAATCACATTCTTTACCATGTGCAATCATAAAATAGTCTAATATCTTCATTTTTTCAACATACGTAGCTATTACCCTCGAAAACTAAAACTTTTGAAATAGGAAAAGAGCCTTTAATCTTATTCTTTACCATTTGCAATCATAAAATAGTCTAATATCTTCGTTTTTTCAACATACGTAGCTATTACCCTCGAAAACTAAAACTTTTGAAATGGGAAAAGAGCCTTTAATCACATTCTTTACCATGTGCAATCATAAAATAGTCTAATATCTTCATTTTTTTCCACAGACATAGCTATTACCCCTCGAAAACTAAAACTTTTGAAATAGGAAAAAAAGCCATTAATCACATTCTTTACCATTTGCAATCATAAAATAGTCTAATATCTTCATTTTTTCAACATACGTAGCTATTACCCTCGAAAACTAAAACTTTTGACATAGGAAAAAAGCCTTTAATCACATTCTTTACCATTTGCAATCATAAAATAGTCTAATATCTTCATTTTTTCAACATACGTAGCTCTTACCCCCCGAAAACTAAAACTTTTGAAATAGGAAAAGAGCCTTTAATCACATTCTTTACCATGTGCAATCATAAAACAGTCTAATATCTTCATTTTTTCAACATACGTAGCTATTACCCCTCGAAAACTAAAACTTTTGACATAGGAAAAGAGCCTTTAATCACTTTCTTTACCATTTGCAATTATAAAATAGTCTAATATCTTCATTTTTTCAACATACGGAGCTATTACCCTCGAAAACTAAAACTTTTGAAATAGGAAAAGAGCCTTTAATCACATTCTTTACCATTGGCAATCATAAAATAATCTAATATCTTCATTTTTTCAACATACGTAGCTATTACCCTCGAAAACTAAAACTTTTGAAATATGAAAAGAGCCTTTAATCACATTCTTTACCCTGTGCAATCATAAAATTGTCTAATATCTTCATTTTTTCCACAGACAAAGCTCTTACCCTCGAAAACTAAAACTTTTGAAACAGGAAAAGAGCCTTTAATCACATTCTTTACCCTGTGCAATCATAAAATTGTCTAATATCTTCATTTTTTTCCACAGAAAAAGCTCTTACCCTCGAAAACTAAAACTTTTGAAATAGGAAAGAGCCTTTAATCACATTCTTTACCATTTGAAATCATAAAATAGTCTAATATCTTCATTTTTTCAACATACGTAGCTATTACCCTCGAAAACTAAAACTTTTGACATAGGAAAAAAAGCCTTTAATCACATTCTTTACCATTTGCAATCATAAAATAGTCTAATATCTTCATTTTTTCAACATACGTAGCTCTTACCCCCCGAAAACTAAAACTTTTGAAATAGGAAAAGAGCCTTTAATCACATTCTTTACCATGTGCAATCATAAAACAGTCTAATATCTTCATTTTTTCAACATACGTAGCTATTACCCTCGACAACTAAAACTTTTGACATAGGAAAAGAGCCTTTAATCACTTTCTTTACCATTTGCAATCATAAAATAGTCTAATATCTTCATTTTTTCAACATACGGAGCTATTACCCCTCGAAAACTAAAACTTTTGAAATAGTAAAAGAGCCTTTAATCACATTCTTTACCATTGGCAATCATAAAATAGTCTAATATCTTCATTTTTTCAACATACGTAGCTATTACCCTCGAAAACTAAAACTTTTGAAATAGGAAAAGAGCCTTTAATCACATTCTTTACCATGTGCAATCATAAAATTGTCTAATATCTTCATTTTTTCAACATACGTAGCTATTACCCTCGAAAACTAAAACTTTTGAAATAGGAAAAGAGCCTTTAATCACATTCTTTACCATGTGCAATCAAAAAATTGACTAATACCTTCATTTTTTCAACATTGGTAGCTATTACCCCTCGAAAACTAAAACTTTTGAAATAGGAAAAGAGCTTTTAATCACATTCTTTACCATGTGCAATCATAAAATTGTCTAATATCTTCATTTTTTCAACATACGTAGCTATTACCATCGAAAAATAAAACTTTTGACATAGGAAAAGAGCCTTTAATCACATTCTTTACCATTTGCAATCATAAAATAGTCTAATATCTTCATTTTTTCAACATACATAGCTATTACCCTCGAAAACTAAAACTTTTGAAATAGGAAAAGAGCCTTTAATCACATTCTTTACCATGTGCAATCATAAAATTGTCTAATATCTTCATTTTTTCCACAGACAAAGCTATTACCCTCGAAAACTAAAACTTTTAAAATAGGAAAAGAGCCTTTAATCACATTCTTTACCATTTGCAATCATAAAATAGTCTAATATCTTCATTTTTTCATTATACGTAGCTATTACCCTCGAAAACTAAAACTTTTGAAATAGGGAAAAGAGCCTTTAATCACATTCTTTACCATTGGCAATCATAAAATAGTCTAATATCTTCATTTTTTTCAACATACGTAGCTATTACCCTCGAAAACTAAAACTTTTGAAATAGGAAAAGAGCCTTTAATCACATTCTTTACCATGTGCAATCATAAAATTGTCTAATATCTTCATTTTTTCCACAGAAAAAGCTCTTACCCTCGAAAACTAAAACTTTTGAAATAGGAAAAGAGCCTTTAATCACATTCTTTACCATTTGAAATCATAAAATAGTCTAATATCTTCATTTTTTCAACATACGTAGCTATTACCCTCGAAAACTAAAACTTTTGACATAGGAAAAAAGCCTTTAATCACATTCTTTACCATTTGCAATCATAAAATAGTCTAATATCTTCATTTTTTCAACATACGTAGCTCTTACCCCCGAAAACTAAAACTTTTGAAATAGGAAAAGAGCCTTTAATCACATTCTTTACCATGTGCAATCATAAAACAGTCTAATATCTTCATTTTTTCAACATACGTAGCTATTACCCTCGACAACTAAAACTTTTGACATAGGAAAAGAGCCTTTAATCACTTTCTTTACCATTTGCAATCATAAAATAGTCTAATATCTTCATTTTTTTCAACATACGGAGCTATTACCCTCGAAAACTAAAACTTTTGAAATAGTAAAAGAGCCTTTAATCACATTCTTTACCATTGGCAATCATAAAATAGTCTACTATCTTCATTTTTTCAACATACGTAGCTATTACCCTCGAAAACTAAAACTTTTGAAATAGGAAAAGAGCCTTTAATCACATTCTTTACCCTGTGCAATCATAAAATTGTCTAATATCTTCATTTTTTACACAGACAAAGCTCTTACCATCGAAAACTAAAACTTTTGAAACAGGAAAAGAGCCTTTAATCACACTCTTTACCATTTTCAATCATAAAATAGTCTAATATCTTCATTTTTTCAACATACGTAGCTATTACCCTCGAAAACTAAAACTTTTGAAATAGGAAAAGAGCCTTTAATCATATTCTTTACCATGTGCAATCATAAAATTTTCTAATATCTTCATTTTTTCAACATACGTAGCTATTACCCTCGAAAACTAAAACTTTTGAAATAGGAAAAGAGCCTTTAATCACATTCTTTACCATGTGCAATCAAAAAATTGACTAATATCTTCATTTTTTCAACATTGGTAGCTATTACCCTCGAAAACTAAAACTTTTGAAATAGGAAAAGAGCCTTTAATCACATTCTTTACCATGTGCAATCATAAAATTGTCTAATATCTTCATTTTTTCAACATACGTAGCTATTACCATCGAAAAATAAAACTTTTGACATAGGAAAAGAGCCTTTAATCACATTCTTTACCATTTGCAATCATAAAATAGTCTAATATCTCTTCATTTTTTTCAACATACATAGCTATTACCCTCGAAAACTAAAACTTTTGAAATAGGAAAAGAGCCTTTAATCACATTCTTTACCATGTGCAATCATAAAATTGTCTAATATCTTCATTTTTTCCACAGACAAAGCTATTACCCTCGGAAACTAAAACTTTTAAAATAGGAAAAGAGCCTTTAATCACATTCTTTACCATTTGCAATCATAAAATAGTCTAATATCTTCATTTTTTCAACATACGTAGCTATTACCCTCGAAAACTAAAACTTTTGAAATAGGAAAAGAGCCTTTAATCACATTCTTTACCATTGGCAATCATAAAATAGTCTAATATCTTCATTATTTCAACATACGTAGCTATTACCCTCGAAAACTAAAACTTTTGACATAGGAAAAGAGCCTTTAATCACATTCTTTACCATGTGCAATCATAAAATTGTCTAATATCTTCATTTTTTCTATAGAAAAAGCTCTTACCCTCGAAAACTAAAACTTTTGAAATAGGAAAAGAGCCTTTAATCACATTCTTTAGTATTTACAATCATAAAATAGTCTTATATCTTCATTTTTTTTAACATACGTAGCTATTACCCTCGAAAACTAAAACTTTTGATACAGGAAAAGAGCCTTTAATCACATTCTTTACCATTTGCAATCATAAAATAGTCTAATATCTTCATTTTTTTCAACATACGTAGCTAATACCCTCGAAAACTAAAACTTTTGAAATAGGAAAAGAGCCTTTAAGCACATTCTTTACCATGTGCAATCATAAAATTGTCTAATATCTTCATTTTTTCAACATACGTAGCTATTACCCTCGAAAACTAAAACTTTTGAAATAGGAAAAGAGCCTTTAATCACATTCTTTACCATGTGCAATCACAAAATTGACTAATATCTTCATTTTTTCAACATAGGTAGCTATTACCCTCGAAAACTAAAACTTTTGAAATAGGAAAAGAGCCTTTAATCACATTCTTTACCATGTGCAATCATAAAATTGTCTAATATCTTCATTTTTTCAACATACGTAGCTATTACCATCGAAAAATAAAACTTTTAACATAGGAAAAGAGCATTTAATCACATTCTTTACCATTTGCAATCATAAAATAGTCTAATATCTTCATTTTTTTCAACATACGTAGCTATTACCCTTGAAAACTAAAACTTTTGAAATAGGAAAAGAGCCTTTAATCACATTCTTTACCATATACAATCATAAAATTGTCTAATATCTTCATTTTTTTTCCACAGACAAAGCTATTACCCTCGAAAACTAAAACTTTTAAAATAGGAAAAGAGCCTTTAATCACATTCTTTACCATTTGCAATCATAAAATAGTCCTAATATCTTCATTTTTTCAACATACGTAGCTATTACCCCCCGAAAACTAAAACTTTTGAAATAGGAAAAGAGCCTTTAATCACATTCTTTACCATTTGCAATCATAAAATAGTCTAATATCTTCATTTTTTCAACATACGTAGCTATTACCCTCGAAAACTAAAACTTTTGAAATGGGAAAAGAGCCTTTGATCACATTCTTTACCATGTGCAATCATAAAATAGTCTAATATCTTCATTTTTTCAACATACGTAGCTATTACCCTCGAAAACTAAAACTTTTGAAATAGGAAAAGAGCCTTTAATCACATTCTTTACCATGTGCAATCATAAAATAGTCTAATATCTTCATTTTTTCAACATACGTTGCTATTACCCTCGAAAACTAAAACTTTTGACATAGGAAAAGAGCCTTTAATCACATTCTTTACCATTTGCAATCATAAAATTGTCTAATATCCTCATTTTTTTCCAAAGACATAGCTATTACCCTCAGAAACTAAAACTTTTGAAATAGGAAATGAGCCTTTAATCACATTCTTTACCATTTGCAATCATAAAATAGTCTAATATCTTCATTTTTTCAACATACGTAGCTATTACCCTTGAAAACTAAAACTTTTGAAATAGGAAAAGAGCCTTTAATCACATTATTTACCATTTGCAATCATAAAATAGTCTAATATCTTCATTTTTTCAACATACGTAGCTATTACCCTCGAAAACTAAAACTTTTGAAATAGGAAAAGAGCCTTTAATCACATTCTTTACCATGTGCAATCCTAAAATTGTCTAATATCTTCATTTTTCCACAGACAAAGCTCTTACCCTCGAAAACTAAAACTTTTGAAAGAGGAAAAGAGCCTTTAATCATATTCTTTACCATTTGCAATCATAAAATAGTCTAATATCTTCATTTTTTCAACATACGTAGCTATTATCCACGAAAACTAAAACTTTTGACATAGGAAAAGAGCCTTTAATCACATTCTTTACCATTTGCAATCATAAAATAGTCTAATATCTTCATTTTTTGAACATACGTAGCTATTACCCTCGAAAACTAAAACTTTTGAAACAGGAAAAGAGCCTTTAATCATATTCTTTACCATTTGCAATCATAAAATAGTCTTATATCTTCATTTTTTCAACATACGTAGCTATTACCCTCGATAACTAAAACTTTTAAAGTAGGAAAAGAGCCTTTAATCACATTCTTTACCATTTGCAATCATAAAATAGTCTAATATCTTCATTTTTTCAACATACATAGCTATTACCCTCGAAAACTAAAACTTTTGAAATAGGAAAAGAGCCTTTAATCACATTCTTTACCATGTGCAATCATAAAATTGTCTAATATCTTCATTTTTTCCACAGACAAAGCTATTACCCTCGAAAACTAAAACTTTTAAAATAGGAAAAGAGCCTTTAATCACATTCTTTACCATTTTCAATCATAAAATAGTCTAATATCTTCATTTTTTCAACATACGTAGCTATTACCCTCGAAAACTAAAACTTTTGAAATAGGAAAAGAGCCTTTAATCACATTCTTTACCATTTGCAATCATAAAATAGTCTAATATCTTCATTTTTTCAACATACGTAGCTATTACCCTCGAAAACTAAAACTTTTGAAATAGGAAAAGAGCCTTTAATCACATTCTTTACCATGTGCAATCATAAAATTGTCTAATATCTTCATTTTTTCCATAGAAAAAGCTCTTACCCTCGAAAACTAAAACTTTTGAAATAGGAAAAGAGCCTTTAATCACATTCTTTACCATTTGAAATCATAAAATAGTCTAATATCTTCATTTTTTCAACATACGTAGCTATTACCCCTCGAAAACTAAAACTTTTGAAACAGGAAAAGAGCCTTTAATCACATTCTTTACCATTTGCAATCATAAAATAGTCTAATATCTTCATTTTTTCAACATACGTAGCTATTACCCCTCGAAAACTAAAACTTTTGAAATAGGAAAAGAGCCTTTAATCACATTCTTTACCATGTGCAATCATAAAATTGTCTAATATCTTCATTTTTTCAACATACGTAGCTATTACCCTCGAAAACTAAAACTTTTGAAATAGGAAAAGAGCCTTTAATCACATTTTTTACCATGTGCAATCACAAAATTGACTAATATCTTCATTTTTTTCAACATAGGTAGCTATTACCCTCGAAAACTAAAACTTTTGAAATAGGAAAAGAGCCTTTAATCACATTCTTTACCATGTGCAATCATAAAATTGTCTAATATCTTCATTTTTTCAACATACGTAGCTATTACCATCGAAAAATAAAACTTTTAACATAGGAAAAGAGCCTTTAATCACATTCTTTACCATTTGCAATCATAAAATAGTCTAATATCTTCATTTTTTCAACATACGTAGCTATTACCCTTGAAAACTAAAACTTTTGAAATAGGAAAAGAGCCTTTAATCACATTCTTTACCATATGCAATCATAAAATTGTCTAATATCTTCATTTTTTTCCACAGACAAAGCTATTACCCTCGAAAACTAAAACTTTTAAAATAGGAAAAGAGCCTTTAATCACATTCTTTACCATTTGCAATCATAAAATAGTCTAATATCTTCATTTTTTCAACATACGTAGCTATTACCCTCGAAAACTAAAACTTTTGAAATAGGAAAAGAGCCTTTAATCACATTCTTTACCATGTGCAATCATAAAATAGTCTAATATCTTCATTTTTTCAACATACGTTGCTATTACCCTCGAAAACTAAAACTTTTGACATAGGAAAAGAGCCTTTAATCACATTCTTTACCATTTGCAATCATAAAATTGTCTAATATCCTCATTTTTTCCACAGACATAGCTATTACCCTCAGAAACTAAAACTTTTGAAATAGGAAATGAGCCTTTAATCACATTCTTTACCATTTGCAATCATAAAATAGTCTAATATCTTCATTTTTTCAACATACGTAGCTATTACCCTTGAAAACTAAAACTTTTGAAATAGGAAAAGAGCCTTTAATCACATTATTTACCATTTGCAATCATAAAATAGTCTAATATCTTCATTTTTTCAACATACGTAGCTATTACCCTCGAAAACTAAAACTTTTGAAATAGGAAAAGAGCCTTTAATCACATTCTTTACCATGTGCAATCCTAAAATTGTCTAATATCTTCATTTTTCCACAGACAAAGCTCTTACCCTCGAAAACTAAAACTTTTGAAAGAGGAAAAGAGCCTTTAATCATATTCTTTACCATTTGCAATCATAAAATAGTCTAATATCTTCATTTTTTCAACATACGTAGCTATTATCCACGAAAACTAAAACTTTTGACATAGGAAAAGAGCCTTTAATCACATTCTTTACCATTTGCAATCATAAAATAGTCTAATATCTTCATTTTTTCAACATACGTAGCTATTACCCTCGAAAACTAAAACTTTTGAAACAGGAAAAGAGCCTTTAATCACATTCTTTACCATTTGCAATCATAAAATAGTCTAATATCTTCATTTTTTCAACATACGTAGCTATTACCCTCGAAAACTAAAACTTTTAAAGTAGGAAAAGAGCCTTTAATCACATTCTTTACCATTTGCAATCATAAAATTGTCTAATATCTTCATTTTTTCAACATACGTAGCTATTACCCTCGAAAAATAAAACTTTTGAAATAGGAAAAGAGCCTTTAATCACATTCTTTACCACTTGCAATCATAAAATAGTCTAATATCTTCATTTTTTCAACATACGTAGCTATTACCCTCGAAAACTAAAACTTTTGACATAGGAAAAGAGCCTTTAATCACATTCTTTACCATTTGCAATCATAAAATAGTCTAATATCTTCATTTTATCAACATATGTAGCTATTACCCTCGAAAACTAAAACTTTTGACATAGGAAAAGAGTCTTTAATCACATTCTTTACCATTTGCAATCATAAAATAGTCTAATATCTTCATTTTTTCTACATACGTAGCTATTACCCCCGAAAACTAAAACTTTTGACATAGGAAAAGAGCCTTTAATCACATTCTTTACCATGTGCAATCATAAAATTGTCTAATATCTTAATTTTTTCCACAGACAAAGCTATTACCCTCGAAAACTAAAACTTTTGAAATAGGAAAAGAGCCTTTAATCACATTCTTTACCATTTGCAATCATAAAATAGTCTAATATCTTCATTTTTTCAACATACGTAGCTATTACCCTCGAAAACTAAAACTTTTGACATAGGAAAAGAGCCTTTAATCACATTCTTTACCATGTGCAATCATAAAATTGTCTAACATCTTCATTTTTTCAACATACGTAGCTATTACCCTCGAAAACAAAAACTTTTGACATAGGAAAAGAGCCTTTAATCACATTCTTTACAATTTGCAATCATAAAATAGTCTAATATCTTCATTTTTTCAACATACGTAGCTATTACCCTCGAAAACTAAAACTTTTGACATAGGAAAAGAGCCTTTAATCACATTCTTTACCATTTGCAATCATAAAATAGTCTAATATCTTCATTTTTTCAACATACGTAGCTATTACCCTCGAAAACTAAAACTTTTGAAATAGGTAAAGAGCCTTTAATCACATTCTTTACCATGTGCAATCATAAAATTGTCTAATATCTTCATTTTTTTAAACATACGTGGCTATTACCCTCGAAAACTAAAACTTTTGAAATAGGAAAAGAGCCTTTAATCACATTCTTTACCATTTGCAATCATAAAATAGTCTAATATCTTCATTTTTTCAACCTACGTAGCTATTATCCACGAAATCTAAAACTTTTGACATAGGAAAAGAGCCTTTAATCACATTCTTTACCATTTGCAATCATAAAATAGTCTAATATCTTCATTTTTTCAACATACGTAGCTATTACCCTCGAAAACTAAAACTTTTGAAATAGGAAAAGAGCTTTTAATCACATTCTTTACCATTTGCAATCATAAAATAGTCTAATATCTTCATTTTTTCAACATACGTAGCTATTACCCTCGAAAACTAAAACTTTTAAAATAGGAAAAGAGCCTTTAATCACATTCTTTACCATTTGCAATCATAAAATTGTCTAATATCTTCATTTTTTCAACATACGTAGCTGTTACCCTCGAAAAATAAAACTTTTGAAATAGGAAAAGAGCCTTTAATCACATTCTTTACCACTTGCAATCATAAAATAGTCTAATATCTTCATTTTTTCAACATACGTAGCTATTACCCTCGAAAACTAAAACTTTTGATATAGGAAAAGAGCCTTTAATCACATTCTTTACCATTTGCAATCATAAAATAGTCTAATATCTTCATTTTTTCAACATACGTAGCTATTACCCCCGAAAACTAAACTTTTGACATAGGAAAAGAGCCTTTAATCACATTCTTTACCATTTGCAATCATAAAATAGTCTAATATCTTCATTTTTTCAACATACGTAGCTATTACCCTCGAAAACTAAAACTTTTGAAATAGGAAAAGAGCCTTTAATCATATTCTTTACCATGTGCAATCATAAAATAGTCTAATATCTTCATTTTTTCAACATACGTAGCTATTACCCTCGAAAACTAAAACTTTTGACATAGGAAAAGAGCCTTTAATCACATTCTTTACCATTTGCAATCATAAAATAGTCTAATATCTTCATTTTTTCAACATACGTAGCTATTACCCCGGAAAACTAAATCTTTTGACATAGGAAAAGAGACTTTAATCACATTCTTTACCATTTGCAATCATAAAATAGTCTAATATCTTCATTTTTTCAACATACGTAGCTATTATCCACGAAAACTAAAACTTTTGACATAGGAAAAGAGCCTTTAATCACATTCTTTACCATTTGCAATCATAAAATAGTCTAATATCTTCATTTTTTCAACATACGTAGCTATTACCCTCGAAAACTAAAACTTTTGAAATAGGAAAAGAGCCTTTAATCACATTCTTTACCATTTGCAATCATAAAATAGTCTAATATCTTCATTTTTTCAACATACGTAGCTATTACCCTCGAAAACTAAAACTTTTAAAATAGGAAAAGAGCCTTTAATCACATTCTTTACCATTTGCAATCATAAAATAGTCTAATATCTTCATTTTTTCAACATACGTAGCTATTATCCACGAAAACTAAAACTTTTGACATAGGAAAAGAGCCTTTAATCACATTCTTTACCATTTGCAATCATAAAATAGTCTAATATCTTCATTTTTTCAACATACGTAGCTATTACCCTCGAAAACTAAAACTTTTGAAATAGGAAAAGAGCCTTTAATCACATTCTTTACCATTTGCAATCATAAAATAGTCTAATATCTTCATTTTTTCAACATACGTAGCTATTACCCTCGAAAACTAAGACTTTTAAAATAGGAAAAGAGCCTTTAATCACATTCTTTACCATTTGCAATCATAAAATTGTCTAATATCTTCATTTTTTCAACATACGTAGCTATTACCCTCGAAAAATAAAACTTTTGAAATAGGAAAAGAGCCTTTAATCACATTCTTTACCACTTGCAATCATAAAATAGTCTAATATCTTCATTTTTTCAACATACGTAGCTATTACCCTCGAAATCTAAAACTTTTGACATAGGAAAAGAGCCTTTAATCACATTCTTTACCATTTGCAATCATAAAATAGTCTAATATCTTCATTTTTTCAACATACGTAGTTATTACCCTCGAAAACTAAAACTTTTGAAATAGGAAAAGAGCCTTTAATCATATTCTTTACCATGTGCAATCATAAAATAGTCTAATATCTTCATTTTTTCAACATACGTAGCTATTACCCTCGAAAACTAAAACTTTTGACATAGGAAAAGAGTCTTTAATCACATTCT
>NW_027064933.1:0-23835 GCF_032884065.1 Artemia franciscana
ATCTCTGTCTAATCATAATCCTTTTGAAGTTCATCACAGTAACAATAAACTTGAAATTTTTTTAAACAATATTCCAGTGAAAAGTTTGTGGAAAAGAAGAAATTTAATGTTGGTGATAGAGTTCGAATCAATCTAAGAAGCAATATTTTTAAAAAGGAGAATGACTTGTGGTCTACTGAGTTTTTTTAAAGTGTAAAAAGTCTTAGACACTAAACCAGTAACGTATCGTCTACGTGATATGAAAGATGACAAGATTCTTCGTTGTTTTTATGAGTATAAAATGGAAAAAGCAAGGGTAAGAGACAATTGCTTGTTCGTTGGATGGCCTTTGAAGATGTTCTTAGTGCCTAATAATTATTATGTGACATTGATGTCCAATGTGTCTAGCCAACTTTATGATGATTTGAATAAAACAAGCGATTTTTGGACAAAACTCTCCCCCACTATTAAATTCGAGGGGAGGTATGAAGTTGTTCTTGTTGATTGTATTCTTAAAAATACATGTGATATCCTGAGAAAGTATCATATATATGATATAAAAGTTAGAACCTTGACTTCTCTGACGAGGGTTTGGTGGACAATTTTACTCTGGTGATTACCCATTCTCTAATATACCCTACGAGGAATAAACCAATTTTCATGAGGTGTGTCAAGCTATCTATAAGAAATTGCTAGTCGAAAACGGGTGGTTTCACATTCAAATATTCAACTGAACAGAGGATAATTTACATTTAAGTTTCAAATTGAAGTTATATTTGTATTTTCTTCATTGAGGATATGCATGAGGCTCTCAGCTTTAAAGACTGAATTATTAAAGTAAAAAATTTAAGTGGCAAGGGCTGTGTTATCTGTGTGGACTAAACACGCGAATTTTCATCAGACAATTGTATGTTTCTTTACGCATCCTATATCAAGGCATCGAGAGTCTGTAATACCAATGTTCCCTCTGCTACGTATTCTTGAACAAAAGACCACTCACGAATACATTCACCACTACACTACAAAGCATCTTTAATATATTCCGAAAAATAATAGTAAGCATCTTTTATATATTTAATATATTTTTTAATATATTTAATATATATCTCATTTAAAATTAAGCAGCAGATTAGGCCATCGTCTGGCAATGACAAAAGGTTTGGTAGTGATTAAATGTCACTTTCGATCCATTCAGTGATATACGAGAAAACTTGTACTTTTATTTGTCCCGATATTGATTGCTATGTTGCTACTCTTAGACCACAAGAATTGGGTTAAAGAATGAAATATTAAAGGGGTCGTTCGTCTATGTCCAGTTACGGTCTGGGCAATTGGTTTGCTAAGTTGTTTCACTCTGCCTTACCCTTGACTTGAAAAATATATTGCAACAGTCGCCATGGATTTTGCTGCCTCTAAATTACGTGATTGGGGCCCTGGGAAGGATTTTAAAGAAAGTTTTTCAAAAAATATTAGGTCCGGCATATGTCCCCTCGGCAAGCGATTGAAATAATATAAAAGTGAAAAATGTTTAAAAAGGATGATAAATTTTTATCACTCATCCAGCCCATTTGCAAGTGCTTTTTTGTATCTTTCTTGGGATGGGTACTTGCATATTAGTTAAATGCATTTGATTTGGAAATAAAGTGGACTAAACTAACTGAAACTGAATTCATCAGTTTCAGCAGGAAGCGTACAACATCGCTGTTTTACGAAGTTCAATTTTTACCAAGAGTAAAAATTAATATATCAAAAAAGGATTTCTTTTCCTAGAAATGGCATATTTACCATTCAACTCATCTCTAAATGTTTTAAATGCAGAAAGTGTTGGTATGAGTGTAAGACATGGTTACTATGACCAATTTTATCTGCAACAACCGCTGTCTGAAAACATATTTTCATATTTATTCCAGTGAAGATTGTTTCATATGTTTGATTTCCACATTTATCACTTTTGATGCAAAGCATGTCTGTTATTCCGACTTGAATTTGGTTGATGATATTACATATCGTGAAAATACCTCGTCCCGTTCTAGGTTTATTCGGCAAACCCCTGTAACTTCTACTGCAACATTTGACACTCTAGTTCTCATTTCACCATTGCTAGTGCCTTCAATTATCCAATAAAGTAAAAGCATTCATTACTATAGAAGTATAATATCCTTGATGTTAACACACTGAACTCTTTTTCAATACTGAAGCAAATCGTAAGGTCCAACAAGTCGCGCCATATTGCCTCACCCTCACCTGTAAATATCGGACCATGATAATTTTTTTACAATCGGGAGTTCCCCGATTGAGTAAAGGACTCTAACAAGTCCTAATCGTAACAAGCATCCGCATCTCTTAAAAAACATTCCCTATTACGTAATTAACACCTGCATCTCATAGAAAACATTCCCTAATACTTATTATGCACCTGCGTCTTGCCCTGAGGAAATTGCCATTAACCTTCTTCGTCATTAATGGAAGAAAAGAGTAGCGGCTCTTGGTCCAGTTAAAAGCAGAGGGTCGTTATTACTAACGTCTGTGAAATATTTCTAGAAACTTCTGGCTTGGGCGTGAAAAAGGAAGATTCTAGCTCAGTCAAAAAGAGATATGCTCATTTGCTTGCTCAAAAGAGATACTGATTTAACTGCGAGTTAAAGGAGATATAGATTTTTGTACAATTTCCTATTTTTTGACAGGTTACGTGTTTATTTTCGTGTTTATTTGTTACACGGATGCGTGTTTATTTGTTTTGTTTCGTTTTTCGTTTTCTTTTCAGGAGTGATCCTGTCGACCCAGTGGTCCTAGGATATTACAAGAGCGCTCATTCAAACGAAAATTAAAATCTATAGTGCCCTTTTTAAGCGACCAAAAAATTGGAGGGCAACTAGGCCCCCTCCTAAGCTCATTTTTCCCAAAGTCACCCGATCAAAATTTTGAGATAGCCATTTTGTTCAGCATAGCCGAAAAATCGAATAGCTATGTCTATGAGAATGACTTAATATCCCATAGTCCCCAGGAGAAGGGCTGCAAATTAAGAACTTTGCCCAATGTTTACATATAGAATTGGTTATAGGGAAGTATACAGACGTCTTCAGGGGTATTTTTTGTGGGGGAGGGTAGGGGGTTACGTGAGAGGATCTTTTCATGGAGGAATTTTTTATGGACAAAGAGGATTTTCCTTGAAGGGGGTGTCGGATCTCAAAAAACAATCAGAAATCAAATTTTTAAAAACAAATTTCTTCAACTGAACGCAATGAGCAACATTAAAACTTAAAACGAACAGAAATTATTAAGTGTATGACGGGGTTCGTCCCATCGTCAATACCTTGCTCTTTACGCTGAATTTCTTTAGTACTTTCAAAAGAGCTATTTATTCTAATTAAACAGCCTTTGACTAATTAGGGGGTCGGACTTAAAAAGCTGGAAGAAGCTTCTAACTTTAGCATAAAGAGCGAGGTATTGGCGATAGGACAAACATCTGATATATTTAATAATTTCTTTTTGTTTTAAGTTTTAATGCTGCTACTTGATTTCACTTGAAAAAAGCTTTTTTTTCCATTTTATCAGCATAAAAGGCCAATTCTTTTTATGCATCAATTGTTACAATATTCCGTTTTCTAGAGTTTCGGTAACTATTGGACCAAGTTGCTCCTTATTTATAGTTCAGTACCACGCCCTGACAATAATTCAGGGCCCTGATGACGAAGAAACATCACGTGTAGATATATACCCCATGAAATCATGCCGTAGATTAAACACCTGAGCGTATATTCATCAGAGCTTGTCCAGTAAAACACGTACTTCGAACAGGAGGGTTCATATCTTAGAGGATCTATACACTCATGTTTCTATTCTATAGGTTTTTGGCAATCTTTAAGAGGGATACTATGACACATTGAGTACAATTACTGTGCTAAAGCGGTGACTGGATACGGAAAAGATGGCTTAAAACTTGACCTGTGGCTTAGCCTTCAACCGATTGGAATGTAGAGCTAGAGAAAGTGTTTACTAATGTGTGGGCCTGAAGTAGATTAACGTATTCAAGAGTTACATGCAGAGCCAATAGACAAGCAAATTTCAATGGAACATGATTGATTTATTCCATAAGATCTTCTACTGACAATAAGCCCGTTGGCGATGTGAACGTTTTATCATTTTAACCAATCCGGGTTTTGGATTTGCTGCAGGTTATGAAGCGAAGATTTTGCAACTTCGGACAGAAAAAACACCACAACAGCATTGGAGTTAGAGACTAATTTTAAAAATAAGTACAATAGAGATATCTACTAAGCTAAAGATTGTAATTGCATAGAATAACTTTGAATAACTAGATAGACATAACTAGAATAACATAGAACAACTATGATAACATAGAATAACATAGAACAACTATGATAACATAGAATAACATAGAATAACTATGTAAAAACTTCGCTTTCTTGCTCGCACATCAGTGATTCAGTGGGAAAAACTGGTCGGAGGTCAACAAAAAACACTCTTAGAGAGACGCAAAGAACGATTTCGTTATATATATATATATATATGTATATATATATATATATATATATATATATATATATATATATCTATATATATAAAAATAAGTTGTCTATGGATCTGTGGATCTGTGGATCTGTGGATCAGGTGACGTCATGTTTGTCCGCATATGACGTCTGAATTATTTCACACTAATACAAAAGAAGAAAAAAACTAAAAAAGGTAAAAACTACAAAAAAAACTAAAAAGAAAAAAAAACTAAAAAAGCTAAAAAACTAAAAAAAACTAAAAAAAGGTAAAAATCTAATAACTAAAAAAAAACTGAAAAAAATAAAAAAAGGCAAAAACTACAAAAAAAAATAAAAACTAATAAAAAAACTAAAAAAGCTAAAAAACTAAAAAAACTAAAAAAAAACTAAAAAAAGGTAAAAAACTAAAAAAAACTAAAAACTAAAAAAGAAAAAAAAACTAAAAAAAAGGAAAAAACTGAAAAATAAAAGAGAAAAAGAAAACTAAAAAAATATGAATAAATATATATAAAAATAAGTTGTTTGTGGGTTATGTCTGTCTGTCTGTCTGTCGAGTGACGTCGTGTTTGTCCGCATATGACGTCTGAATTATTTCACACTAATACAAAAGAAGAAAAAAAACTAAAAAAGGTAAAAACTACAAAAAAACTAAAAAGAAAAAAAAACTAAAAAAGCTAAAAAACTAAAAAAAACTAAAAAAAGGTAAAAAGCTAAAAACTAAAAAAAACTGAAAAAACTAAAAAAAGGCAGAAACTAAAAAAAAAAGTAAAAACTAATAAAAAGACTAAAAAAGCTAAAAAACTAAAAAAACTAAAAAAACTAAAACAAGGTAAAAACAAAAAAAAAACTAAAAACTAAAAAAGAAAAAACTAAAAAAAAGGAAAAAACTGAAAAATAAGAGAAAAAGAAAACTAAAAAAATATTAATAAATATAAAAAATATAAATATAAATATAATATAAATTAGCAATCAACAAAGCACCGAGACACAAATGACGACCGGGACACAGGGAGTATAAATGACGACCAGGACATAAGTAAAAAAAAAAACTAAAAAAACTAAAAAAATGGTAAAAACTACAAAAAAACTAAAAACTAATAAAAAAACTAAAAAAATGGTAAAAACTACAAAAAAACTAAAAACTAATAAAAAAACTAAAAAATCTAAAAATCTAAATAAACTAAAAAAGAAAAAAAAGAAAAAAGGAAAAAAATAAAGGAGAAAAACAAAACTAAAAAACGAATGTATATACAGACCGGGACACCAGGATACAAATGACGACCGGGACACAGGGAATATAAATGACGACCGGGACACAGGGACACAACTACAATGGGGACGTCGGGGGGAACGGGGGGATATAAATGACGACCGGGACACCGGGACACAAGGAATATAAATGACGCCCGGGACACTCAAAGAGAAATCACAGACTGGAACACCGGGACACAAATGACGACCGGGACACAGGGAATATAAATGACGACCGGGACACAGGGACATAACTACAAAGGGGACGCCGGGGTGCACAGGGGGATATATAAATGACGATGGCGACTCAGGGAATGGTCGATTAGCAATCCCCATCAACAAAGCTCAAGGGCAATCATTAGAATCATGAGGTATAGATCTGAATACGGATTGTTTTCCCATGGACCATTATATGTTGCATGTTCAAGAGTCGGTAAACCTGACAATCTATTTATATGCACAGACAATGGGACAGCAAAGAATGTTGTATATTCGCAAGTTTTACGTAGTTAAAAACATATATATATATATATATATCTATATTCACAGGTGGGACATAGGGACACAACTACAATGGCGCGTAACTAATATGGCGCGTAACGACTTACGCGCGCGGGGGGGCTTGGGGCGGGGGCGCGAAGCGCCCCACCAACTAGGTGTTGGGGTGGCGCGAAGCGCCACCCCAACAGCTAATATATATATATATATATATATATATATATATATATATATATATATATATATATATATATATATATATATATATATATATATATATATATAACGCCTTTTGTGTATTAACTTATTGGGAAAGTTTCTACCACAAAGAGCCGTAAAATTCAAATTTTAATTCCACCGTTGTTGCATGGATGAAGACACACCTCCAAATCCATAATTTTTTTCATTATTTTTTTATATAGTACTATTAATTCCCTTATCATAAGTAACAGAAAGGCACCCGCAAACCCTGCCTACTTCTCCTCCACCACACTCAATTCAAGACTTTTCTTCTTTCCTCCCTCCTATAGAATTTGCTCTTTGTTTAAGATGTTCTAAATACCTCATGTACGAACGTAACCAGGATTTTTTCGGGGGTGGGGGAGGTTTCAAAAAATATATAAAAAACGCATCAAAAACTTGTTTATATTCATTCTTGTTTTGTTTTTACGAGTCAGATAAAAATTTCAGGAGGGGAGTCAACCCCATAGTCCCATCCGAATGAATACGGCCGAGGCCTCATGCCTTCTCATCTGAGGTCCTGGTATGATTGAATTTCAGAAGTACGAATGGTACTCTAGCATTTAGACGGTTTAAGGATTTCTTTTGTGATAGGTTTTCTTTGTATGACCTGAATATTTATGTTAGCTTTTCTTCACTTTAAGTTGACTAATAATCTTGACTTATTGTATGACTTAATTTCTGCTCGACTAAGGTTTTAGTTTTTCCTTAAAAAAGTTTTTTAAATCAATAATGTATATTAGAATGACCCGAAAGTTTGTTGTTAGGGTGCTGTTATAATACTCAATCTATTACATAGAAGCAGCAGCACACAAGAAGCTTTTCAGGGTTGACAACCTATTCTTTCCCTTATTTAATATTTCACCCATCAAGATAGAGTATCGCCCATAATATTATTTTCGGTATATTACATGACAGAAATTTGGTAACCGGTCCTGTCTCCTATGAGTCCAACCTCTCATAAGGTTAGGCAGGCATACCTCTCATCCTCAACGCCCCTAGTGTATGGGAAACGACACTTTATCAAATCCAAAAGATTACTACCGTTTCTCCACCCTCTAAGTAAAAACTATCAGCTGACAATCTTAGTAACACTTAAGTTTTCTTGGAGTTAATAAAAATCGTTGGCAAACGTTATTACAGAAAACTTCTCTTAAAAAGAGCCAAGAGCTCATATGGCACTTGTGACGTGGTCGGAACCTAAAATTAGACTCGATACTGGAGTTATCGATTTCATCGTCCTAGCACATCAAGATGCACCGAACTCGCCAAAGCACTAGAAATCCGTCCAACTTCACCAAAGAGATCGGATCTGGTCCGCTTATGTCAATCACATATCTATAGCTTGTACTTATTCTCGAACTCGCCAAAGTACTAGAAATCCCCACAACTCCTCCAAAGAGTGCGAATCCAGTCCGGTTATGTCAATCACTTATCTAGAACTTGTGCTTAATATTCCCATCAAGTTTCATCCCGATCTCTCCACTCTAAGATTTTTCCAAGATTTTCGATTTCCAAGAATTCCGTTTCCCCCCTCCGCCCCCTATGTCCCTGGATCGGATCCAAATTGAAAATGGAGCATCTGAGACATGAGATCTTTCTACATATAAAGTTTCATTAAGATCTGATCACCCATTCGTAAGATAAACCTACCTCCATTTTCACGATTTCTCCTTGAACCAGAACCCCCCCTCCCATATGGTCAAATCGGGGAAAAGACTGTTATCAAATCAATCCCCGAAACGTTTGTTAGACTTGTAAAAGCGTACAAAAATTCAAATAAATAAATGTTTGATGCGTTTAAAATCCCTGACTGCTAAGATTTGTTACTGCAAAATAAGACGTTTGTTTCCTTCGAATATCTTCAGAAATACACTATAAAGGTATTTTGCAATTCTTGTATTTTTTTTCAACCTCCCACCTAATAATACCTTTCAAATTAACATTTATTGAACTTTAGTACAAGTCTTTGTAAAAGTTCAATAGGCAGGAACACCGTCGGGGAAAACTTTTCGGGTGGAACTTTTCAGACGTTTCCCTACGAATATGTTCAGAACTACACTATGAAGAATTTTTGCAATCCTTCTAATTTTTTTTCAACCTCACACCCAATAATACCTTTCCAATTAAGATTTATTGAACTTCAGTATAAGTGTGTTGAACTTTATGAAAGTTCAAAAGGCAGGAATACCGTCGGGGAAAACTTTTCGGGTGGAACTTTTCGGACGTTTCCTACAAATATCTTCAGAAATACACTATAAAGAATTTTTGTAATTCTTGTATTTTTTTCAGCCTCACACCTAATAATACCTTTCCAATTAACATTTGTTGAACTTCAGTATAAGTGTTTTGAACTTCGTAAAAGTTCAATAGGCAGGAACACTTCAACTTCAATAGGCAGGAAAAAGTTCAATTCGGGGAAAACTTTTCGGGTGGAACTTTTCGAACGTTTCCTGCGAATATGTTCAGAACTACACTATGAAGAATTTTTTGCAATCCTTGTAATTTTTTCAACCTCCCACCTAATAATACCTCTCCAATTATGATTTATTGAACTTTAATGTAAGAGTTTTGGACTTTATAAAAGTTCAATAGGCAGGAACACCGTCGGAAAAACTTTTCAGGTGGAATTTTTTCGACATTTCATATGAATATGTTCAGAAATACACTATGAAGAATTTTTGCAATTCTTATATTTTTTTTTTCAACCGCCCACCTAATAATATCTCTCCAATTGAGATTTGTTGAACTTTAGTATAAGTGTTTTTTGAAATTTAAATAAAAGTTTAATAGCCAGGAACACCGTCGGGGAAGACTTTTCTGGTGCAATTTTCAGCAAGGAAGGAATGAGCTTGCCTGATATTTGTTACTTAAAGACATGGGACTTTCATTCTCCTAAATTGAGTTTTTGGAACACAGAACTAAAATGGATATGTTATTTATGAAACTGCCGCTCTATTAATGCATTGCAAACTATCTCAGGTAACACACTTATTGCCATGAACTACAGACAACTGTCAACTGACATTGTTCGTTGCCAATTGGACGGCAAAAAAAGTTTAGTAATTTAATTTAATTCTGTAATCTTTCAGCTTACTTCTGTCAAATCTTTGGCTCAACATCAATATGGGGTCTGCTTAAACATAATGTAGAACACACGCTTTCATGAAATTAATCTCGGTTTTAGAGTTTTTGTTTGATTGTGGGTACAATTAAACTGATTCTAATGCTTCAAATTCACGAAGTTCTAATAGTAAACTTTTAGCAATCAGTTCAAAATTTTAAACTTTTCTTTTCTTAATAACTAGGGATAGGGAGCAACATATTTTATTAAGTATAATTTTTGGTCCGACTCGTTGAATCATTGCATTTTCTGGTACTTCTTATTCGTTATTATTTCCAACAATAAACTCGCATTCATTAGTGAAACATGTTAATATGGGAACGCTGTAAAATAGTTCTTTAACTGACCCCTCAAGCGCTATTAATGTTTTTTTTTGGGGGGGGCACAGGTATATAGGGGCTGCACATCATATTGCGTATGATTCATATAATGTAATTTTTTATTCTTTGTTTTTGTCTCTATGTTTGCATCTGGTTTTCTCGTAATAGGAGCCTTTATACTATTAGAGATGTTTGGCTACCACAAACAGGGTATAGTTTCTCCTCCTCCGTTGGTAGCCTTGTCCATAGGTACGCGATGCCACTTTTTTTTGTAATAGCTGATGTTCTTTTAAGATTTTATCCCTCCCTACATCTTAGTTTTTAACTAAGCCAAAGCTAATTGTCAATAAAGGCAGTAAACCGGTTCTTCGCAGATTCAACAGACATTGCAGAGGTAAGTCTTAAGCGTGTTTTGTTTAACAGACAAGTAATACATTTTGCGTTGTTTAACGCATTGTCTTTTAAACTACCACAGATGGCTTGACCTAGAGCGACCCTACATTCTTTTATGTGTACATTTCACTTTTCGTCAGTTATTTTAAACCATCTACCTCTCACTAAAACCCAAAAAAGGAAATTTCTTCCGTTATTCCGCTCTTCTGAAAAAGTATAGCAGAGTAATAAGCTGATTCTTTTGATATATTAATTTTTCAACTGAAAGTAAGGAGTAACATTAAAACTTAGAACGAACCGAAATTATTATATATATTAGGGGGGTTGAGCCCTCCTCAACACCTCGCTCTTCACGCTAAAGTTTTCGACACTTCAAAAAAAAACTACTTTTGTTCTAATTAAACGGCCCTTGTGTTTCTGGAGTCATTTTTAAATAATTAGGATAAAATTTTAACTTTAGCGTAAAGGGCGAGGTGATGAGAAGGGGGTACCCTCCTCATATACATAATAATTTCTGTTTGTTCTATTATTAATAAGTTTAATAAGTTTAATATATAGTTTAATAAAACTATATAAGTTTTTATTATTGTTCCTTACTTTCAGTTAAAAAAACTTGGTTTTCTATTTAAAGTCTGATCATTTTTTAAATAACGCCAGGATGTGTGGATCCACCTCCACGGAAAAATTCCCCTCCCCATGGAAATATCCTCTGGAAAAATAAACCCTGGTGAATATTTACCCGGGACGATTACCCTTAACATCTCCACGCGTAAAACTGAATCGATAAAGCGAAAGCAAGATATATAAAGAAATTGTGTATAAGAATTCTGGCAAATTCATCCATTGTAAAATTTCCCTTGAAAAGGTCACCCTATGGAAACTACCTTCTCCATAGTAAATTCTCTCTGTGCAAATTCCCTGCAGTAGAAAATTTGTACTCCCCTCCCCGCCAGAAAAATGTATGAATACTTCTCTATAACAAATACTATACGTAACCAATGGACAGTTTTTATAACTTAAAGATCCTTTCCAGGGGCTGTGGGGGGGGGTTCTTGCTATCTCCAACGACATAGTTATCGGGCTTTTCAACTATACTGAACAAAATAGCTATCTCAAAATTTTGATCGGGTGATTTTGGGAAAAAAGGTGATTTTGGGGGAAGGGGGCTTAGTTTCCTCCGATTTTTTGTGCACTTAAAAAGGCACTAGAACTCCTCATCTCCGTTAGAATCAGCTCTTTCCTGATATTCTAGGCCCACTGGTTCGACGCCATCACCCGTGGAAAAAAATCAGATAAATACGCATCACTGATCTTTCTTCTGGCAAAAATTACAATATTCCATATTTTTGCAGATATGAGCTTGAAACTTTGTCAGTACTCTTTGATACACTGAATCTGATGGTGTGATTTTCATTAAAGTTTTATAACTTCTGGGGTATTTCCCGCTTTTTTCAAGAATCAGATTATTTTTCTCAATCCCGTAGCTTTTGACGGTAAGCCTAAACTCAAGAGAACTTAAATATGTTGGAATCAGCGAAATAAGCCAATAACTGCTGGTATAAAAATTATGATTTAGAGTTTCGGTTACATTGAGCCGGGTTGATCCTTACTTACAGTTCGTTACCGTGAACTGTTTGATCTACTGATATTATGATTCGGTTTTCTGAGTTTCGTTTACTATTGAGCCGGTTCACTCTTTACTTACAGTTCGTTACTACAAACTGCTTGAAAGTGAAAAAATGAACATCAACCGTCTCATGTAGTCCTTTCAAGAATTTGTTATGGACCGCCTTTTGGATTACTGTAGTCGTTTTCGAAGAATCACTCTACGCTATTTTATGTATATAAAATAAAATGTGTATAAAATTATGTGTATAAAATTTTAGATGCACTCCATTTCTAGTCTCTGGTAAGTCTATTGTCTTCGTAATTCGGATAATGTACAAATTCACCTTATACTATCAGGAAAATCAACCATTGGCCCCTTGAATATGTGCCATATTGTTTGGAACACCCTATACAAGTTGTATTTAAAATTATAATCTCTTGTTACTAAAAAAAAAAAAAAAACAATGCAGAACTTTTGATTTGTGCGTGATTTTTTTTTTTTTTTGTTACTTCACTTGTTTAATTTTATTCAACTAATTATTTCCTTTTGTAGTATTTCTCATTAGTCCTTATAGAGCTCTCTCCCATTTGTTGTTGCATCAAGTTAAAACGGTTATTGGTTGTTTTTTGCATATTTTACGTGGCCAAGGTCTTCTGTTTTGAAATTGTTGAATGACAGGCAACAAATTTTTGAATTTTTTTCCCTTTCCTTTTTTCTTCTTTCCTTTGAGTTTAGTAAAATTTCATAGCTTTACTTCTTCTTTTTTGCTGATTCCTCTGCCATTGAGCCTTACGGGGTTGAGCCTTCAGTTGAGTATCAACTGAAGTTATTTTATTTTATTGATTATATTTATATTCGTATTTTATTGGTTAGAATAAAATATCTTATTGTTTAAAATTGGTTATTGGTATTTATTTTTTTTACTGGTTATATTATATTTATTATAATTTTTAGGTTATATTCATATAAAATATTGGTGATATTTATTCTTCGATAAGGATTTCAAAACTCTTATTATGGCTTTTTCCCTGCTAGGGCATCCTAAAATAAATTTGGGAAGGCTGAGTAGCTAAGATTAACATAATAAGCTAACAAAATCTGACCCTTGTCCACGTAAATTAATTTCCCATTGTTTCAATGATTCTTCCTCGTTCCCCCTTGTTCTCTCTGAACTTTCCTTTTAGTTTGGTCTTTATACACATCGCATTATTGGAACAAAAGTGCTTTTAGAAAAGTTCTAGCTTGCTCTTTACAGTCTAATTGCCACTGTCCAGACAATTATTTCTTTCTAACAGTCCAGAGCTATTGACTTTCGTTGCAACTTTGCGGCCGGCTTTGTATTTTGAATGTAAGGGGAGGTGATGGGAATTAGGATCGTTTGTATTTACTCACGTTTGTGAATTGGAAACCAAAATTCATGCTTTTCTTTAACTTTTTTTGGCTTTCATCTTTCTAAATTGTGTTATTTAGATGAAGGGACGAAGAGATCATCAGCTGTAACAAAAAAACAAAGTAGTATCGCCTATTAATGGGCAGGGCCATCAATGGAGGAGAGAAAAACTGTAGGAACACTATATTTGGGGTTGCCAAACATCCATAATAAAGTATGGGGCCCTGATACAAGAATGCTAAGGACACAAATATCGACAAAAAAATTAATGCATATAATAAAAGATAATACTATAGTATGATAAAAAATAATGTAATAATAAATAATAATATAATAATAAATAATAAAAAATAATAAAAAATAATAATAAATGATAATGGTGGAAGACGTCGAACCAAAGATTATATGTAAAAGGATCGAAAAACATTAAATCCACCCGGAAAATCCACCTTAACTGAAAGAAAATTGTTCCCAAAAATTTACTCCCCACCGAAAATTCCCAACACACAACCCCTCTCCCCTAAGAAAACTCCCCTGTGAAAAATGTCGCTATGTTTCCTAATAACAAATACTATCTTTAAGCAATGGACAAAATACAAAACTGAAAAAGGCGCTTAAACTTCTACAATGGTTCTCATCTCTGCTTCGAGATACTCCATTCTTCAATACTTTTATATTTAGTTTTACTGTTTTTATAATTTGACGATTTTTAAGTAAAGTAGGGTAACTTTGTGCAGGTAAACTTTTAATTTCTTAGCTTGTTTTAAACTAAATTTCTAAATCTTATAAAAATTTCAAATTTTTTAACTTTGTTTATGTACATTTCTTATATTTAGCTAAGAGAAGTCCTGACAAAGAACTAAATTCTATGAAAAAAGGACATACATTGGCAGTAAGAGATTCTTATTTTTCTTTAGGCTACGAAAGACTCTGACAAAGAAATATAATTTATGTAAGATAACAAAGGAATATCAAAAGATTCAACTTATATTTTATACTTTTTATATATTGTGCTTTCATTCAATAATTTTAAAGCGAAAGAAAGTGATTTTACTTTCATGCACCTTAGAGGTTTTCCGAAGAAACATTATGACGATAAGTAGGCTATATTCGACAAAAAGAAAAGAAAAAAAAAAACAAGAAAAATCGTTGTAAGACTATGCACTCAATATATTTTTTTCTGAAAATAGAAAATTCGGTCATTTTGATCTCAAGGAACAAATTTTACTGTATCTTCAAACATTTTAATGTGTTTTCCTCAAAATCTTTTCCTGGGTTTAATGTTAAAGGGATGGTGAGTTTTTGACTTACCTTACAGGGGAGCTCTCTTTCTTTTTCTCCCACAATCAGCATGTGGCAGCAGACACGCACACAGGACTCTCTTTTAGGGTGGTAGCTATCCTAAAAAAATATACTAATAAAAAGATGAATTATATTGAAAAATAGGACATTATAGGTTTAATCATATTAACCTCTTTTGTCTATAAAAGTTCAAAGATTAAGATTTTTTTTTGCTCCCAAGGACAAGAACATCTTCAAAAGAGAGCTACACCTTGTCAAGCTATTTGGAACCATGGGCTTTTGCTTATTTTTGCTGTTTTATTTGGCGGGCTTACCACCTAAAATTGCAAAATTGTACATGGAGGTCCTTTTCATTAAATATAATTTTATTCGTTTTTTTAGTAATTATATGTTGTGTAAGTTTTCATTTCATCAAGTCAAAGTCAGATTTACTTTCTCTGTCCTCGGTACTTTAAGATTTTCAAAGGCAGTGTATGACTTTCTTAGATAATATTTTTTGGTAATAGCAGAGACAGACCATGACTGCTCAATATGCTGATGGCCCTTATAAAGTACTGTTTTTATATTTAAAGCGATATTTGACTTTAATGGCTCGCCTTAACGGGTGGCTCGCCAGAATTGGCTCAAAAGATATGTGTTTTTTCTTTAGAGTGAAATAACCAAACTTTACGACTCTTTGCAAGTTTGAAAAAGTATTCTAGCCAGAACGCGGTAAAATACAACGGTATACGGTAGAATACGGTAAAAATAGAAACAGTACAATAACACGGTATAACGGTAAAAATAAAAGAACACGGTAAAAATAAAACGAGAAGAATAAACTCCGCTCCCTTTCTTTGTGTAAATTTAAGTAAAAGTAAATTTTTAAAATAAATTTATAACAAAGCCAAACCAAAGTAAATGCGAAAGATGAATACCCTTTACTTCTGTATTTTAAAAGATGCACTAAACTCCATTAGTTTATTGGTGTGACGCATTTCCTTGCACGAATCATATAATTCCTTAAACGTATGTCAGAAAAGGACACCAAATAATTTACGCTTTTTTGTATTTAATGTCAAGTTGTCTTTTACATGAAACTTTAGGCCACTAAAAAGAACTAAAGTTTTTGAGCCAGAGCATTTTTCATAAGTAGACTCTCTATTTCAATCCATGAATTTTAACCTTTCGAAATTGTGATTCCACAACTATTTGAGGACCAGTGGAACTATATTTAACTGATTGAACCCTAAAACTGACACAATAGCAAGACCAAGTTTTTTTTTCAGAATGGTCGATGTCTTCATCAACCTGAAAATTTAAATTTTCCGTTTGAACTATGTTTGAAATTACAGAACTAATACACCACGTGGTCTGAACATATAGCCTATAACTGTATTTTTGCTACATATTATTCTCTTCTCTATCCTTTTTAAAGGAAATACAAAAGCCTGGTATAGAAAAAGAAAAATTTAAAGGGTCCTTAAACTAAAGCTATCCCTGCAAATTAGTCATTATAGAATCAACTTCAGATAACTTGACTCTGAAAAATGATTCTTTATATTCTTAGAGATTCAATATCACGCTGGTGTGAATGCACAATAACTGTTGAAGAGCCCTTGTTCGACCACAGGGATACCCGGGATACCTAGGGTATCCGGCTTCCCCCTGGGAATAAGCTACTCTGTCATTGATTTGAAAACTAACTGCTTTTTAAAGTGCCCTTTAAAAACGCAATATGATAGGAACACAATATGAAGAATATGTTTGCTCGCCCGCTGTGTTCAGCAGTATATAGTATTCAGGAGGATAAAAGTTATTAGGTTAGAGCTAATGAGTAGGGACCCTGTTTTGAGAAGGACGGTTGAATCAAAACACTATTGAATTGATATCGAGAAGGGAACATTTCTTGAACACGCTTGCAAAACAAAGTTGTTGTCAGAATTCCTAAGAAAGTTTATGGCTCAAATAAATTGCGAAAGCAATATACGAAAATAATTGAAATCCTGGAGAAAATTGAAAAATTCTTGGCATTTTTTTGACATGAGTCAGGGCATCAATTTTTGGTAGGGAACTTATATTTGGAAAATGTCTTTTTAGTGTCTCAATAAAAAAGCTAAAGAGAAATCCTTACCCCCTCCTTATATTTTTTCCTTGAATTGGTATTTCTGTAATGAGTCCACCCTGGAGGCAGACCCTTGAGTACTCTATTGTGTGTTTTTTTAGCTTAATAATTGAAATACGAGCAAAAATCTAAGGAAAACAAAGACCTTGTATGTTTCGAAGGTCCCAACTCCCTTAATTAATATATCTGACACTTCATTAATACTATCACCTCCAAGTCTTACTAAAAGCTTATGTAATCATTGCAGTTTTACCCTGTAATTATTTTTTTGCAGTTTTACCCTGAAATATACCCTGAAAATATTATACTAAATATTATATTATATATAATATTATATTATATGAAAATAGTATAAATATTATGTTGACAACATAATTACACCCTAAAATATATACTTAATAAAATGATATATTAGACGTAATGGTGAAGCCACATTTATTATATAAGATGTAATTACCAGCGTAAAGATGTAATTAGATGTAAAGAGCAGCTTCTCCAATTCGGAATATTTTGCTTCATCACCGAAATGATCAGTTCTAGCAAAGGTGAAGCCAAACAGTGGGAAGACTTCTCCCACTAGACACTAGACTTCCTCCTCCTAGATTTCGACAAACATTTTTTAAATACCCTTTTGTGGTATTTTCATTGAAATCAATCAATAAAACAACAAAATTATACATCCACCCTAGACTTTGAAAAATACATTTAAAAATATCTTATACTAGTAAACATCTTATAATTGTGAACACCGACTCAGCTCAATAGTAACCAAAATTCTAGAAGTTTAGCATCAATAGATACATCAAAAGAATAAGCGTATTATGTTGATTCCAAATATATAAGATTTATTATGTTTAGTGTTACCCATCAAAAATTATGAACTTGAGAAAAGTTGCTTGATTTTTGAAATAAGGGGGATTGAATTGGAAGCTACAGTGATGACAGTGGTCAAATATGGCTCTGAAGCATGGACACTCCGAAAAGCAGATGAAAATTTACTAGATGTTTTCCAGAGAAATTGCCTACGGATTGCTCTGGGTACCCGGCTGACTGACCGTATTTCAAACAGTAGGTTGTACGAAAAGTGTGGTTCAATCCCGCTTTCTGGGGCTATAATGAAAGAAAGGTTGAGATGGCTAGGCCACGTTCTACGGATGAAGGATGACAGATTACCGAAGATTGTCCTTTTTGGCCAACCGTCTGGGGCTACACGGAAAGCAGGTCGTCCTTGTCTGGGTTGGGAGGATGTCATAAATAAGGATTTAAAGGAAATGGGAACTTCCTGGGAGGGTGTAAAGAGGGAGGCTTTAAATAGATTAGGTTGGAGGAGGAGCGTGCGTAGCTGTGTTGGCCTCAGGTGGCTTGGTGCTGCAGTGAGTTATTAGTAGTAGTAGTAGTAGTAGTAGTAGTATCTTAATAAAAGTCACATCATCAGATTAAGCCTGTCAGCAAATTCTGCTGTAGAAGTTTTAAGCTCCTATATACAAAAATGCGGAATTTCGTATTTTTGGCCAGAAAAAAAGATCACGGGTGTGTGTTTACTTTATTTATTCCCCAGAGGTGATCATGTCGAAATAATGGTCCTAGAAGGTCGGAAGACGGTGCATTCGAACGGAAATTGAAAGTTCTAATGCCCTTTTTAAGGGAACAAAATATTGGAGGGTATCTAGTCCCACTCCCGCGCCCCTTTTCCCCACAGTCAGCCTTTCAAATTTTGAGATAACCATCTTGTTAGATATAGTTGAAAGCTCCAATAGCAAGGTCTCTAGGGGTAAAATGACCCTGCACAGTCCGATAGGGAATTTGCCCTTTGTTTACGTATAGTATTTTTATTGGAAAGTATACATATTTTTGGGGGGTGGGGGGTTGTGCTTGGGGGGAGGGGGTTTAAATATAGAGAATTTTCCATGGGAAGGAAATTTTCCCAAGTCTAAGGGGAACTTTCCCCCCAAGTCTAAAATTTCCTCTGGTTCAACTACAGAAGAGAGAATAATGAGGACTTTTTTCCCAAGACAGTGAAGCAACAAAACCTATTTGAATATTTCGGCCCTATATCTAAGGGCCGTCTTCAGCAAAGAAAATAAGAAACAATAAAACACTTACAAGAACTGTTTTCGATTAAAAATCCATTCTTTTTTTTATTAAGTTCCCATGGCATCAGTACTTCTTAACGAAAAGTTCAGCCAAGACTGTGTGATAAAAGCCAACATTTTACAAGCTAAAAAGGTTCATTCATTGAACTAACTGTATTTATTAAAAATTGGAATAATTTCTTATTGCGATATTTGCCTTCTCTGCAGCTAATCTTGTAGTTCTTTTGGGATTGGGCTTGTTTTTATTCGTTCCTATTTTTGTTTTATTTTGAGTTAGATTGTTTTCTGTAATTAATTTTGTGTACATAGGGTTGAGTGTGTATTCACCCAAGTCTCTATTTAGAAATGTATTATTATTTAAGTTTCGTTTGATTTCGATTGCCTTTCGGACAGTTTGTTTGATTCCTAGGTCATTGCTAATTAGAATTGTTTCGTCAAATAGAAAATAATGGTTTGGATTTTCAAAAATATGATTGCTTAAAGCTGAATCGAAAGATATGGAGTTATTTTTAGATTTAAATGCTTTTTCAATACTTCCTTTGTGTTGCAGTAATCTAGTTCCTAAATTTTGGTGGGTTTGACCAATGTAATAATTTCCACAGCTACATGGTATTTGATACACCCCTCTTAGACGAGTAACTGGGGTTTTATCCTTACCAGAATTGAGAAGATTCATTATACTTAAGTTACTTGTGAGCTACTTGGGCTAAGTTACTTAAGTAAATTGTTTTTTAAACAACCTTTTTTCAGTTTGAAGTATTTTTCGGAATATAAGGTAGGTAAATCGTGCTTGTGGGATTATTCGAATCGATTTCTGGTGTGGGATTTAAGGCTTTAGAAGAATGCATCCTTAGTCTTTGAGCAATAACAGTATTTATGAGAGAAATTGGGTACCCGTTGCCAAAAAGTATGTCAGTAATAAAATTTAATTCTTTTTTAATATACGGCTCTGAACAGATATTAAGTACTCAATCCAAAAGAGATATTACCACACCTTTTTTAACCTGTGGAGGATGGTTAGATTTGAAGTGAAGGTATCTATTATCTGCAAACCGTAAAATCAAGTTTATTCAAACAGCGCATTAGCAATACATCTAAAAAGGTATTTTTCCATCTGTTTCGGTCTCTAGAGTAAATTGCAGGTTTCTATCGTAAGTATTTAAATGTTCTAGAAAACCTTTAAGTTCACTTTCGCCATAATTCCAAGCCAAAATTACATCGTCCACGAAACGTCCCCAAAACACGTGATTAAAAAAATACGAATCCAGGGCCCAATTTTCAAGATTCTCGACGAAAAATATTTGCGAGTAGGCCTGATAGAGGTGCTCCCGTAGGAAGGCCCCTTACTTGTTTGTAATATGAATCTCGAAACTGGAAGTTAATTATAGAAAATAATCTAATTCAAAATAATAAAAAAAATAGGAACGAATAAAAACAAGCCCAATCCCAAAAGAACTACAAGATTGGCTGCAGAGAAGGAAAATATTGCAGTAAGAAATTATTCCAATTTTTTTATAAATACAGCTAGTGAAATGAATGAACCTTTTTGGCTTTTAAAATGTTAGCTTTTATCTCATAGTCTTGGCAAGACTTTTCGTTAAAAAGTAATGATGCCAAGGCTATTTAAAAAAAACTATATCAAAGCTGCTTAATATGGAATTTTCGGAGATGTCTTGGGTGAATACCCACTCAACCTTATGTACACAAAATCAATCACAGAAAATAATCTAACTCAAAATAAAACAAAAATAGGAACGAATAAAAACAAGCCCAATCCCAAAAGAACTACAAGATTAGCTGCAGAGAAGGCAAATATTGCAGTAAGAAATTATTCCAATTTTTAATAAGTATAGTTAGTTCAATGAATGAACCTTTTTAGCTTGTAAAATGTTAGCTTTTATCACACAGTCTTGGTTGAACTTTTCGTTAAGAAGTAATGATGCCAAGGCTATTTAATAAAAAGAAAGAATGGATTTTTAACAGAAAACTGTTATTGTTAGTGTTTTATTGTTTATTATTTTCTTTGCTGAAGTTTTGTTGGTTCACTGTCTTGGGAAAAAAGTCCTCATTATTCTCCTTTCTGTAGTTGTACCAGAGGAAATTTTTGACTTGGGGGAGGGGTTAACATAATACCTGTACAAAATTCTTTTTAATTGTCTTACTTTCTCTTTCCCAATTGAATTTTACATATGCAGATGTTCTGGGGAAATTATCTGGGGGCTATTTTCAGCGTGTTCGGATTTCTGAAAAAAATTTCACAGAAAGAGGGATTTCCAGAGTGATCGAGAAAACAATTAGAAGTTAAAATTTTTTTCAAATGAAAGCATGCTAAGGAGATAGAATCGTCCACGAGAATCAACGAGGATGGAACTGTCTGGAGGAAATTTTACGAAGGTTTTTTTGTATGTGGGAAGAAGTTTCTATGGAGGAGTTTCCCGTGAGAGGGGGGAAAAATTCATGGAGGTTGAGCCAGATCTACCGACGTTATCAGTAGTATTCCTACTCTGCATTTAATTGCACGGGTATCCCAGTACTGTAAGTGCACAGGTATCCCGACGCTTTAAGCGCACAGTACCCAATCAATATTACGACAAGCATGGTGTTATCGCAATTTCCGGCTGATAAGGGAAATTCTTGGAAATGCATGCCAGATATTCTTTCTGAAACATTGTCACGATTACAAGCGCACGGTACCTCATCGTTTGTGCGACACATATGGTGTTATCGTAATTTTCGGCTGATATAGGAAGTTCTTGGAAACGCTTGTCAGCTCTTATTTCTCGATGGAAAAATACCACGAATACAAGCGCACACTATCCCATCCTTCCTACGGCTCAACTTTCGGCTGATAAGTAGATTCTTGGAAATGCTTGCCAGCTGTTTTTTTTCATCTGTGAAATGGGCCTTTAGATGCAAGCGGCCAGGCTCACGGTACCCATCATGTAACAATTGGTATAAAACTTTGATGGTGAGTTACTTCGTATCATAGTACCACATAGACATTTGATTAGTTTACATTGTTTCAAGTTGTTAAAAAAAAACATTCTGATATTTTAAAAATGAGTGATTTTACCCTATTTCATCTTAAAGGAGTTAGCACTGACGAAGTGAAGACAAGAGCTTCCAATATAGCAATTGAAATTGGAAAGGATTGTCGGCTAAAATTTGAGTTGGATGAGATGTTTGGTAGATATGTTATATCTTTGAGTAAATTTAAGTTGGAAGAACAATTATGTTTCGCAGCAAAAGTGAATATAATGTATATATCTAGACTACAACATTGATTAAATGCAATCATAAAGCACGTTAGGGACAATGGATTGACTCACCTCATGCAAAGAGAGGGAAAACGTATATTAATCTATTATTATATTTCTGAAAATAGAAATGTTCTATAATGATTTGTTTGTTGTTGTTTTGATTAGATATTTTAGTGGATCGTTTACTCCTCTCTCTAAGTAACCAATAGGCGATGAGATTTTACACAAGGTAGAAACTTGCAATTGTTGGATTAGTCTATAATCGGCAGTGGGTGTGTCAAGAACAAAAAATGAATAGATTTGGGAAACGGAAAATGTTACGGAATCTTGTAACATTGGAATATTGTATGGATTTAAATGATCAAGTTCAGATGTTAACCGTGCAAAAGAAAATATTCTCTGCAAAAATTCTTGACATGATCATAGACAATGATTCTCCAGCTTTGGATTATTGTATGATGCTTTTACTTTGTGGGCCAAATGCATTTGCTCAATTTATTGACGTACTAAATGAAACAACACAAAATGAAATTGTAGATTTGCTTTTTAGCACTACCTAAAAATATTCAACTTTCCATGATGCTTTTTCAGTCTCAGTTTTTCTTTCGTGAGAACAGTCAGCAATTTAAACAAATCCTGTCTAAAACTGATATAACTGATTTTAACATCACTCGATTACTCCTCTCTCTCTCTCTCTCTGTAGAAGTAAAAAGATCATTCCTATGGTTCCCAAGTCAGTTTCTATTTGGTGTTGTGAGAGTCAACACAGTGAAAAAATGTTTTACACAGTTCCACTATGTTCATATAAATTGGGCAGCTGGTCCTCGCTTGAGAACTGCACTACAGTTGATGACTATAACAAAATTGTAGATTATACGGTACATGTGAATTGCATAGAAGATATTCTCTACAAATTAAGGATTGTAATTCATGTCTTGAATAAGCTTGTGGCTCTCATCCTAAAGGATACCTATACTCCAATTGTCACAATGATAAGTGCAATCAATGAGAAAATGCTTACCCTGGTATGGTTGGAAAAAACATTAAACGGTCCTAGTTTATTTCTAAGGGGTTGGTATCGTCTTGAATTTAAATTGATTTGGGAAGAAGAATTTGGGGCACGTTTCAATTGTAGAAACATAAATAGAATATGGTTCATACGTCATCGTTGGACGACAAAGGTAGTTAAGATTTTAAACTCACTGATTTTATTTGGCTCTTACCGAAATTGATTCTTCATATGAGAATATTGTGTGTGACATCACGTCAAATAAGCAAATAGAAACAAATCAATTTTACAATATGAATCATGATGGTATCATTGACTTCAGAAAAATATATAATAAAACTGAAGTTATATTATCTCGTGGAAAATGTGACCCTGAATTTGCAAACCAGGTTCAGCAAAAATTGAATTCCAATGATCTGCCACCACTGATCGGCGTCAAGGACGACCTTCTAAATGACGAAGAAGAATAAATCTAGAAGATCAAGACAAAAGAATTTTTTGTACATACATATTTTTTTATAATAAACAAACATACAAACTTTATTAAAACATTTTATTCTTAGGGCACTGAAATCAATATATACAGGTAGGAGAGTGTATTTTCTACTACAAAGTCATTTAATCGAGGATTGTTTACATAAATGTTGAAAAATTCATTGTAAGTATAGTCACAAAATTGAAAAATAAAATAATGTAAGAAATCGCTTGTAATCACTTAAGATGTTGAATTATTGGTTTCCTAATTTTTC